>NW_008332097.1:523549-524938 GCF_000622305.1 Nannospalax galili
TTAAAAATTAATAAAGTATTTTTTAAAAAATTCAAGCATGCAGAATGTAGTGGCACATGACTTTAATTCCAGCACTTTGGAGGCAAAGGCAGGAGGATTTCTGTGAGACTGAGGCCTAGTCTCCATAAGGTTCTAGGTCATCTGGTGTTATAAGGAGACCCTGTCTCAAAATAAAATACAGTAAAATTCAAACCTTGAACTTAAAAGTTCAAAACCTCTTTAAAAAGTCTCTTAGGGGCTGGAGAGATGACTCAGAGGTTAAGAACACTGGCTGCTCTTGCAGAGGACCTGGGTTCGATTCTCAGCACCCACATGGCAGCTAATAACCATCAGTAACTCTAGTTCCAGGGGATTCAATGCCCTCTTCTGACAACTGTGGGCACTGCAAGACACAGGTGCATTTACATACATGCAGGTAATACACACAGAAAATAAAGATAATGAATAAAATATTTTTAAAATCTCTTAACTGTGGGATGCTGTAAAATCAAAAACAAGTTACATACTTTATTATTTCAGGAGGGAAGGACCAGAGCACATGTAAGCAAAACCAAAGTTTTTCAGTTAGCTCAACATCCAACAACTAGGATTCAGTCATGACTTTCTGGCTCCAAAGAGCTTGAGCAGCTCCACTTTTCTGCCTCTGCCATCCATAGCACACATAGCTTGTCTGTAGACTTAGGCTGGGTCCACCTGCCACTGCCCTTGGTGGGCATCCCACAGTCCTGGCATCGCTAATATATGGGGTCTCCACTGCAACTGAGGATGCACCTTCGCAAATGGCCTCCTGGCCTCTATTCAGGGACTTTACACTTTCAAATGGTGCCAAGCCTTAGCTTCTCCCCATGACTTCTTCAAGCCTTCAAAACTAGTACCATTATCTTGCACATTATCAATTAAGCTACCAGTTTGAGATATAGCCTTGGCCACTGTGGACTACAAGTGTCTGTGTGCTAACTCTAAGGAAATGCTTCCCAGAAGATTTCACCTCAGTGATGCTGGTCTCTTCTTAGTCAGAGCTGACTTTTCAGTCCCAGCTAACCAGCATGAACTGTCCCAGTAAAGCAAAGGTTTTACTTCTATGGTGCTGGTCTACTGGTCTCTTGTTAATCACAGCTGGTTCTTCAACTCCAGCTGACTAGAAACCACAGATTCTCAATTAAAAATATCACAAGAGAGGCTGGAGGGATGGTTCAGTGGTTAAGAACACTGTTCTTACAGAAGACCCGGGTTTGAATCCCAGCACCCACATAGCAGCTAACAACTGTCCGTAACTCCAATCCCAAGGGATCCAACAGCCTCTTCTCTCCTCCACGGGCATTGCACAACATGGGTGCACTTACCTACATGCTGGCAATACATTCATATACATAAAATAAAAATAATAAA
>NW_008332097.1:526319-565471 GCF_000622305.1 Nannospalax galili
AAGAAAAGAAAAGGAGAGAAACTGTTTACTTTAAATATCAGATGAATAATACAATATCCAGTATCTATCTAATGCTTTCTAGTCTTAAAATAATTAATCAAGGGACCATAAGACTGAACTAACTGAAATGCCCTGGATTCCAATGTAAATACACTGAAATTCAGACTAGCAAAGATCTTAACTAATCAGAAACACCAATTAATTCCTAAGTGGGGACTCTGTGTTGGAATGATCGAAGGCCAATGCTCCACCTTAACTATTCAAATATGTCCCCTGCCTTTCTTTACACTCACCTTCTAAGAGCCTGTCCTGCATGTCTCTTTGGCAGAGCTCCAAACCACCTAACTCATAATCCTTGCTCAAATGAACAACTTAAGGGGGCTTTAATGTAACTCGGTTTATCTTTCAAAACAATGTATAAGGACTATTCTAGGAGACTGACATACAGTGATTCATTTTATATTCATGAACATCATATAATTAGGGACCCAAACACTACAAAACTAGACTATAAACTCCGTTTATAGTTGAAAATGCTATGATCAGAAAAATTATAAATAAAATAACATGAAATACATTTTACCTCTCAAATTGACCAAATAATTTTGTTTATGATATTACTTGATAAAGAAGCCCCCAAAACAATACAGGCTATTGCCATTTCATTGGTTGCCCATCAGAGCTAGATGATAAACCCCTATTGCTGAAAATACCACAAACCTTTGCTCCAAGATGAAGACATCAAGCTGGAAATGAGTTAGAACTCAGATTCCACCCAACTGACTAACCATAATGTCAGAAGGTGCTATAGCGTCTGCTAGGGGAGAAAAATCATTAGCAGTCTTACCCATTTGTGAACTCTATAAACTACAATACCAATTTATCAAATGTGCCCATTTGTGCAATAATGACAATGCTATGGGGTAACCAGCTACTCTTGGATTGGATTTGAGTTATGCTCTGAAGGAGGGAATTCTTGCCTGGAACTGTAAACCCCAGTCAAAAATCATGGCTGAATAGATGGTTCAGCAGTTAAAAGCATGTTGCAGAGGACCAGAGTTCAGTTCCCAGCACCCACATTGATCAGCTCACAATCACCTGTAACTCCAGTTCCAGGAAATCTGAAGCCCTCTTCTGGATAGGCACCTGCATTCATGTGCACACCCCCACACACAGACACACACATAGACACACATGCACAGAGTCACCTACAGAAATAGAGAGAGAGAGAATTAAAAATAGAAATTTTAATACAACTAAATAAAAAACATTACTGGAGAGGTCGTAGGGTGTAGAGGGAATTGATTGCTGTTGTTTAGCTCAATGTTGTGTAGCTCATGGCATCAAATTGCCTTCTAAGCATCCATGTTTACACACATAAACAAATGCTACTATCAGAATTAGAAAATCTTTTCTTTGCAATGAACAGTGGTGAATGCAGAGGCTTTGGGCTGCTCAAGGTGCTGAGAATAAAGAAAGCTGAGCTCCCAGCCCTAAATGGAACATATATATACACCACCTCTTCTAAGGCTCAGAGTATGTCATGGAAAAGGTGGCATAAAGAATGTTAAGTGCTGGAACAGTGCAATCATGAACCCCCCCACAAGGAGATGTTCAGATGCCTCACTTAGTTTACTCGTCATGAGTTCATAATCCAGAAGGACCCAGTACCACCAGCAACCCCCCGGCTTCCTACTCTTATAATGGAACTGCAGAGGCCACCAGCATCCGCATTCAGTTGGAGACTGTTCAAGAAAACATGTCCAAAGTCCATAGCTGTGAGTTACCCTGGGTCTCAGTTACTGTAGAGCTTAAAAAGCATTATGCATTGGAGGAAATTTTTCCATCAGATCACAAACCAGAAAAGGGGATAGGTCTGGAATTTCAGAATTCCTTGGCTTTGATGTGTGGGCCTCGCCTACCTATCAGAAGGCCCTACATAACCAGTGCCTTCCAAGAGTTGCATTAAAGCCTCACAAAACCCCACACAATAGTCTGGAGCACTGGAACAATCTCTGAATTACATTTTTTGATTTACATTATTTAATAAAATGTGAGTTAAGAAAGAAAGAAAGAAAGAAAGAAAGAAAGAAGAGAGAGAGAGAGAGAGAGAGAGAGCAAAGAAAGCGAGCAACTGCAATTGCTTGCACTGGGCCTGCATAAGACCAGGCCCTGCCAACAGCCAGTCATAGATGGCCAAGGGGTTCATGTGGCCCTCTCCTCCATACTGAACCACTAGTTAATGAATCGATACCTTCTATTTACTCAGTGTTGAGTCCACCAGGCTCCTTCATTGCACAGCTCCATACCTGTCGTTACATAGATATTACACAAGTTTGTGTGGTGTCTTCACATGACTAAAGGGAACAAAGGAGCCAAGCAACTCTTTTGTAAAGGGCACACATCTCATTGAATAGCCGTGTTATTTGTTCCATTGAGGTATTATTAAGGAAACACACACACACATATATGTATGCTTATATATACATATATATATATGATCTACAATGTGACGATTTGCATGAATATGAGAAATGATATTAATGGAACTAGTTAACACGCATATACTGAAATAGCAACCAGTTCTCTGTGTGGGTCAGGAACACAAGATCTACCCCCACAGCAAACTTCAAGTATAAAACACAATTCTATTAACTGTATTCACTGTGCATGCTCCAGATCTCAGACCTCATCTTGTAACTGAAATTTCACAACTTGATCTAACATTTGTTTGCCATATGAGCAATAAGAAGACACCGCAGGATGTCACCACACTTAAAGAAGAAACTAAATCCTCTTTTCCCACTAAACCTTCTGGTACTTTGATTCTGGATTTTACAATATCCAAAAGAGTGATTAATAAAAACTTCTTGCTGTTTAAAAACTAGTGATTCAAAGATATGTTACGATATTGTTCCAAACAGTCTCAAGTAAGAGATCATGGACTGTTCAGGAATAAACGTTTCGAAAGATGAATCACACACTGAGACGACCTCTTAGTCCATCTCACTCAGATATTGGGATTTACAGTTCTTTCTACATATGATAGCTATGTATTTAATTGAAAAAGCTTTAATACTCCTATGGAGATTTGAAATCTTACTTTAAATATACTCTGGGGAGTACCTTAGAGGTGGAATTGTCATAATAAACATAATAGTTACCAATAAAATCAGTTAGTAAATACCTTTTAACAAATTAATTAAATCCAGAAATATTTAAGAAAAGTTTAAGTGAAGGGCTGGAGAGATGGCTTAGGGGTTAAGAACACTGACTATTCTTGCAGAAGACACAGGTTCGAATCCCAGCACCCACATGGCAGCTAACAACTGTCCGTAACTCCAGTTCCAGGGAATCCAACAGCCTCTTTTGTCCTCCGCCGGCATTACACAACATGGATACACTTACCTACATGCAGACAATATACACATATACATAAAATAATAATAATAATAAATAAAATTTTAAAAACAAAAAGTTTAAGTGAATAAATGACATTCTATAGCGACTCTGACTGACAGTGTGGGATCCCACCTCTAACAATTATCAGGTTTGTCATCAGCAAATTGGCTACCTTCTCTGTGTCTCAATCTCTTCAATCATAAAATATGAAGATAGTGGCTATCTCTAAGGCATGATGAGAAATTCATATGCTTAATAAATATAAAGTGGTCCAAAATATGACTGGCACGTAGTTGGTACTATGTAAAAACTAGTTACTATAAACCAAGGAATACACTATATAAAATAAGTTATAATGCATAAATATGACCAATTAAATGCCCTAAAATTTATAGAGTTAAATACATTGGTTTATTTTTTATTTGTTTATTTTTATATGTATGAGTGTTTTTCCTGCACAATTGTAAGTGCGCCACACACATGCAGTGCTCATGTCAGAGAGGGTGTTGGATCCCCTGGAACTGGAGTTATGGAAAGTTGTTAGCCAACCATGTGAGTACTAGGCACTAAACCTGGGTCTTCTGCAAGAGCAGTCAGTATTCTTGACTGCTGAGCCCTCTCTCTAGCCCACACTGGCTTAATTTTTGCTCTTATATACTATATAATGGAATAATACATAGACAGTTATTTCCAAAGAGTTTTTGATAAAATATTATTACAGTATTTATAAAATAGTATATACAAAAAAGAAGTAAAATTTTATGACGTCTCAATTATGCACACATCTTTGCATGCATGTTTGTGTGATATTTAATCTAAAGCTTGATAGATTCAAAATATGAATAGATTATTGGGAGATGCTAGAACAGTGGAAGGTGGAACCCAGTTGGAAGAAGTGGATCACTGGGACTGTGTCTTTGAAGGGTGTATCTTGGCACTGGGCCCTTCCTGTCACTTCTCTTTGCTTCCAGTCTGCCTTGAAGTGAGCTCTTCCCCTCTGACATGGCCTTCCTCCAAGCGAGCCAACTGTGGACAAAATGCTGTGCCAGGTAAGCCAATAAATCTTTCTTCATTTAAACTGTTTCTTTTTTCAATGAGGAAAAGTCTAAGTAACACAATATGGGTAAAATAATTTGAAAGAAAATTTATCAAACACTTTAAATGGTGGAAATCTTACAATGGAATAGAAGTAGCATGGCTACATGCCCCCATTCCTACCACCACCCTTCTTTTCACAGAGTCTCATAGAGCACAGGCAGGTCTGGAACTCACACTGTGGTGGAGAATGACCTTGAACTCCTAATCCCCTAGTCTTCACCTCCAAGGTACTGAGATTACAGCCTTATTATGCCATGTCTACTTTATGCAGTGGTGCTGGGGATAGAATTCAGGACTTCACACATGTAAAACAAGAACTCTATTAACTGAGCTACATCTCTAGTCCAAAAATAGTCTAAGTACTGTAAAAACAAATGTCTATAGTCAAAGGCTTATTTTTGTACCTGAAGATTATAAATTTACAGTCAGGCATGGTAGTACACACCTTTAATCCCAGCACTCAGGAAGCAGAGGTAGGGAGATCTTTGCGAGTTCAAGGCCAGCCTGGTCTACATAGTGAGTTCCAGGCCAGCTGGGGTTGCAAGGAGACTCTGTCTCAAAAACAAAAATAAGTCAATAAATAAATAGAGTGAATTTACATGAACTTTGAACTAAATTCTGAACTAAGTTCTCTAAGACCCTTCACACACATATTACCATTCTCTTTACCGAAGAAGCAAAAGGTAGGCAACTACTTTTGAGTCAGGTTGGTCATACTTTTGATCGTTGACCATTTTGCCTGGAAAATGACTTAGGCACAAGACTCTAGAGAGAGAGAGAGAGAGAGAGAGAGAGAGAGAGAGAGAGAGAGAAAGGAGAACAGTTCCTACTATGTGACTCAGGAGACCATTTTGATCTGTAGGAGGAGCTAAAAGAAGGAACAATTAGACATTATAATCAAAACTGACACTACATTGATAGGAAATATAGGCAATGTGTTAGTGAGCATATTTATGTGCTTAACATTTAATAAAGTAGAATAAACCAAAAGGGTGATGGCAGTGAAGGGCAGTTGTTCATTAAATATTCACTTTATAGCTCATATTTCAGGACATATCATGGAATTTTAATGCTTTCACATGGCACAATTAATCACTTGAATTAACAATATTTCAGCTCTCATCACAAAGACTGTCATTTCCTTCCTGAAATTCTTATTAAGTTATCTTTTTCTTTACAGTCCTTTGGAGATGCTTTTCAATTCTAATCCAGTCACCTGTGTTTTATAATATTACTAGCAGCATTCTGTAAATACCTTTCAAAGTTTTGTATGAAGGTGCAGAATGAAAATTTTGAAGGGCATCTAAACCTGCAAAATAGAACCAGGCAAAAAGATAATTTGTTGTCAGGAAAAAAGAATTTGTTGGAAACATCTGCAGAAAATCCATTTTGCAATTTATCTAGGTCTCATTGAGGCTCTGTTTGCTATGCAAATACTGAAGTATAAATCTAAGAGGTTCCTGGGTATGTTTACTAAGCGATCATCCAGAGCTCTCTGGTTGATAAGCAGTATTAGCTAAAGTTCATAGATAAAGAACTCCAACAACATAACACACATGCCTATTTTATCTACAAATGATGAAAGAGGAATTTATCATTTTACTTATTTAATGTACCAATCAATCCAACACTAGATAAATAATTGGACAGTTATTTTCTGCTTGTCACTAGGACTTAAGGACAGAAAGAACAGGTATATGAGATAAAGCAAGCTGCTATTTTTCCTCTGCTCTCACACAGCAACACAGATTCCCATGACCCTAAAAGGTGGGGAGATTTATTCCTACACAGGAAAGCAGGATGCTAATTCTTCATGGGTACCAGCTGGATGTCCTCTCACTCAATCCAGTTCTGACACAGGTACCTGAGTAACATCAGATTCTACAGAGTGGGAGCCCAGTCCTCATGATTGTACCCACATAACTGCTTTGAACGCCAATCGCAAGCTCCATCTTGTTTTTCTTGGGCTTCTAAGCCACCTAACGTAATTCAGGGTTCCCTGCTACTCCATCCTTGGTCCCGATTAATTTGATTGAGCCAGAACTCAATGAAACACCTACTTGTCTACTTGTCCACTACCTACTGGTTCATTATAAAGGATATTACAAAAATTAAAGGAGAAGAGAAGCCCAAAGTGAGGTATGGGAGACAGGGTAGAGAGCTCTCATGCCCTCTCCAAGTGCATCTTACTCTAGGAATTCCCATGTGTTAAGCTTTCCCAAAGCTCCCTCAACTCCAACACTAGATAAATAATAAGTCTTCTAGGGGTTTAATAGAAGCTTCACTTCATAGGAAACCCAGTGCAGCTCGTCCAGATTTTTCAACATTCTTTCCTTATGGGTATAAAGCAAGACCCCTTTTGAATAAGGAGTATGACCTACTATTTAGACAAATATAGGTCTCAGAATTTATGTATGGCCAATGGCAGGATAAGATTATAGAGATTCTCTGGCTCACTTTAATGAAGAAAAATTCTAGCTTGGGTGTCCCGCCTTACAGATGGAGTTATGAATCCGGAAAAAACAAAAACCTGTATATATAAGTCATAAGATCACATCAGGAAACTCTGATTTACCCAGGCTTGCCCATAGAGATTGAAAGAAATGTTCAAGATTCATAGGAAGAAAACTTTCATGAATGACTGTTTCCTTACCTAGAATTACAATGAAATACTTGGAAGAAATATAGGAGTGGCAGCTAACTAATCAGCCAAGAAATTTGACTCAAAGTAGGCTTGAATGGCCCTGATCACTATTTAGCACCTAAGACTAAAATCCTAATTCTTGAAAATGGCATGTTTAAGTTTTTCCTCTTAATTATAGCAATATACTAAAGGAATAAAAATTAACTGCAAATTCCCAATACAAAGAAAAACAATCATTTCTCTTGGATACTTTATTCTAGGCTTGTTTCTCTATATAAGTATTCTTGTAGACAACATGCAATCTCATGTCTATATAGAGTCCAGGTTGATAGCAAAGCTTAGTTGAGATTTAACATATTCGAGCTGGAAAGATGGCTCAGCAGTTAAGAGTACTGGCTGCTCTTGCAGAGGTCCTGGGCACGTACATGATAGCTAACAACCATCCCTAATTCCAGTTTCAAGGATCTGACGCCCTCTTCTGACCTTCACAGGTATTGCATGACACAAGTACATTTACATACATGCAAGCAATACACTCATACACATAAAATAAAGATAATAAAAAATATTTTTGAAGAGTTTATATATTCATTTGCTGGAAAGAGCATGAGTTACATCATATATCGCAATCTAGCTGTTTGGGGAATAACTAGAACTGTCCATGGCTTTATTTCCTCAACTGTAAAAAGCAGAAAATGGTAGCTCCTTGTAGATCAAAATTCAGTGCAGATTTGGTAAAACAATGTCCTTAACTAGCTCATCCAAGATAGAGCATATGTATGTCAAATTCTGTGTTTGTAGTTATTATAATTTCATATCTATGTTAGCATTAACAGTGTGCACAACTTGAGTGTTGAGCCAACATAGCTTGTACAGGCCTGGATTCTGGTATGTCCAGACAAGAACATTGTCACACAGCATGCACATTGACTAAGAATTACTATCACATATAGATCGTCCATATTCTAAGCCAGTAGTTGGCAAAAGGAAAGTTGGCCTCAAACAAGTCATCATTATTGCCAGGCAGTCCAAAAATAACCCATTACTTTAAATTTGCAATTAAAATAAATATACATATCTTATTTAGAGACATCCTACCTAATGTGACCTAAGGAAAGCAGTGTTAACCTCGTAGTAGAGTGCCCAACTTTGAATCCCTACTGCTTACTAGCTGTATGTCCCTGTGAAAATGCCTAAGTTCATATGGTCTCATTTTACTTACCTATAAAACACTAAGAAAGTTTCAGAACAATGTTTGGCACTATGTAGTTTGTAATAACATAAATATGCAAAACCCTGTGGGATTCAGTCTAAGAATTGTGTCTTACTACCACAGTGAGACAAAGATCTTGGTCTATACAGTTTTCCATATGTCCATATCCATATCCGTATTTCCATTTAATCATCCATAGTGTGTCACTGATAATTCCTCTCAGTCATATACAAATACATGCAGCAATTCCAGATAGCCTAACAGACATTCATAGTCAATGAAGGAGAACAGCATTTCTTCCCATGAATATCCTTTTGCTAACAAAGAAGCTCTCTCCATATTGGTCAGAGATCCCACTGGCCAGGATGATGTCCTTTGCTTATGCCCAAATCAGTCATTGGTAAGGAGTAAAAGACCACCAGGAGTGATGGGGGCCCATCTCTAGGGACAAAGGAGGATGGATATGTAGGCAGAAAAAGAACTGACCCAGAAAGGGAGGCAGAAAAAAAGGACTGACACAGGCAACCCACAAAATCTTCCACTAAATTATGGTCTGTGAGTAACAGCAACCATATATTAAATACAAATTGTATCCCAGACACTTTCGTGGTTTCTAATTCCCAGAACAATCCACTCCAGTCTGGCTTTTGTCCCCAGATAAAAGTGTACTTAGAAGTACTCTTGTTTTGAGTCTTGTGAAAAATCTGGTCTACTTTCCACTGTCAGTCCTACCTCCAAGTAGGAACAAATAATTCAACCCCTCTCTAAACACATCAACACTTTTCCTATGTTTCTCCATCTCTTAGGAACCCTTTTTCCATCTCTGCACAAGAATTTTTCTTTTCAATGTGTCATCTAAATTCCCTGCAGATGGCCCTGGATTCTTGTTTGTTTTCTGTATATTATTTTTGTCTGAATCATCTTTTCCAGTCCCTTAATCCTATATATCAGCAAATATCATTTCCAAATTTATATCTCCAGCCAAGAGCTCTACCTTGAGCTCCAGCTTGTGTATTCTTTACAGATTCCTATTCATAAATACGTATTTGAAGTCTCTACTTGGATCCTAACTAAAATTCAACATATCTCAAATGAAACTCTTGCTTCTTTGCCCCAAATGGTTTGTTTAGTGTTCCTCTTCTCTTCAACCTTCTCATCAAACCAAAGGCTGAAACTATACCCTGAGTTTTCTCCTTGCTTATGGCCATCACATTCAATTCATCAGTTAATCCTGTCTTTCCAAGCCCAGAGAATATCTAAAATCTGTGATGTTGTCTGTGCCTATTGCATCTAGTCCTAGCCAGAGTGTTCTCCTACCTAGACAGTTTTTACCTCCTGACTGTTCTTCATATTGTGAGTTACCATCTGTCCTAAAATCCATTCTTTTTTAAATTTTTTTATTTAATAACCACATGATTAGAAGAAGCATTTCATTATAGCTTTAACATATTCAGTAACAATTTCCAGAGCAAGGATACATCTCTTTCAAAAGTGGCTGTAAATTTTTAGATTCACAGTTGAATTAATACAGTTATACAATATTGAACTCAGTATAAACACTGTAAGATATAAAATTGAATGAGTTTTAACTCTTTAAAGAATTTCTCTATTTCATTTTAAAATATATTCCCTACATTTTTAATGCTATTAACTCTTAGATGTTTGTACATGTGTCTTTAATCTCTATGTATCTGATTATTACTAGTCACAGTCGGTTATACTCAGATCCTTGGCACCTGAGTGTGGATATAAAGTCATCAAGTAGATTTCACTAGTAATGTTTATCACCTCTACTATTTAACACGAAGTACATTTTTGTGCTTCCTCCTCAAATATGTTTTTTTTTTAATTTGTTGATTTTTTGTGTTTAAATCATACAGAACATCCTAAACAATCTTATACATCTATATACCCACTTCCCAAATGGCACCCTCCCATAGCCTCACCCTCCCCATTGGAGTCCATATACTCTGTCATCCCTATTACTGTCCACTGTGTTGCTGGCACACCTAGCCACTCCCCAGTGCTTGTCTGTCTGCTGAATCTAGCCAACCTATCTAAAGATACTTGTTTTAGGAAATCAGCCATTCCTCATCTAGCAGCAATCAGTTGTCAATATTCCTTTAGATAAAATTGAGGTCTTCTGTTCATTTTCCCAGTTCTATGCTGGGTTATTGTCTGGGAGTCTTTTGGGCCACCCTGGCCAATAACTCAAAGGAAGGTGTCTCCTGTCTGGCATAGTTTCTTGTTCTGTAGCCTTTAGCTATACATATGGACTCTTAAAAAATTATATTGACCCCATTAATCTTTGGTTATACTTTCCTTTTGAGTGTTTAAGACCTTACAGTTGGCCCAGATAAACCAATTTAATTTTACTCTTAAGGTCATTTCAGGATCTGTTCCTCAGTGGACACATAGGCTCTGGAGGAGCCCCTGGCTCCTTTCCTTTACCATTTCCATCTATGTGAAGATAAGTCAAAGGACCTGTTAGACCTTTTCTGGCTTCACTTGGAAGCCAGGTCCATCTTGTGGGGTCTCCATGGCCTCCTTGATCAAGAGAACAGGTGACTCACCACAGTTACAGGACATTTTGAGAGATTTTCATAGTCCCCTGGAACTTAGTTGATCTAGGAGGGCAAGGAGCAAAAACTGTCCTTTATGCCCCTCTGTCCAAATTAGTATAGGCCCATTCTTTTAACCAAAAAATTAGCCTTTTAAAATGTAAATTAAACCATGTCTTTAAAGTCTCCAATTATTTCTTCCATTGCATTTGCACAGTATCCAAATCAGCCTGTGATTAAAACATCTTATGCAGTCTAGCCTCTGACTTCCTTCTAGCACCAGGATTCCCTCTGTTCTTAAAACATTCTAAGCTCCTTCATACTTCAGAGTCTTTTTACCTGCTGCTCATTCTACATAGAAAATTTTTACCTTAATCCCTGTCAAGGTTAAGCCATTTTATCATTCAGGTAACCCTCTATGTCACATCCCTTACCAGTGTCCCTGGCCTGGCCTCTATCAGATAATGCTTTCTTCCCACATGATCCCATTTAACATCCTATATACATTTGGTTCAACACTATCAGAACTGATACTTATTGCCTATCTTTCCCAAGCTGGAAAACAAGGCCCAGGAGTGTTGTGGTTTGAATATGAAAGGTCACACAGAGGCTTATGTATGTGAACACATGGCCCCCAGCTGCAGAGCCATTTGGAAAGGTGGTGTAACCTTTAAAAAGTAGAGACCCATGGAAGGAAGTAGCTCACTAGGGGTATGGCTTGCATTTTTATAACCAGTCCCCACTTCCTTTGTCTCTGCTTTCTGACTGCAGATTCAGTATGACCCGATACATCATGATCCTGCTCCCATACCTTTCCCAGCATCATGAACTGCATCCCTTTTTAAACAGTTAACCAAAATAAACCCTTTCTTTAAGTTTCCATGATCAGGTATTTTGTTACACAAATAAAGGAAAGTAATTAATCCCAAGAAAACAGGTCTTTTGTTTATTTATTCTACTTTGTATTCTAACACTTAAAACAGTACAAAGCCCACAGACCCTGTCTACTCGGTATACATCTCAAGATTGAAAAAAAAAAAAAAAAAGTGCTACCCCAGGAGGCAAATATTTTTATCCCAAAATAAAGACATTGAGATTGAGAATCAAAAAGACTGGTTTTGATGAAGGTCACCTAGCTTGTTACAGGCAAATCTACATGCTTAACACTGCAATAAGAACATCTAACACAAGCATTCTTTCTCCTATACCACTGAGAATTTAGACAACTCAATCAGAACCAATGTTAACATTCTTTTTCTTGCTACTTTGTTCTCTAATGTGATCAAAGTTTAACTATTGCCACATGGGTATCAACAGATAGTTGTAAGAACAGATACAACTTCGGACCTGGAGTACTGCTATAAATGAGCCTGCTGAGACAAGGCGTCCAGGCTAGACTTCACTCAAATGCTATCAGTAAGCACAGACTGAATGGAAGACATTGTTTGTTGGAGATATGAGATGTTTGAACTTTTCAATCCCTCCTTAAAAATCACATGAAATGTCAAGCTTTTTAAATCAAAGCTCTCAACTTGAACTCAAATTATTATTAGAATTTCAAAAACTTATTTATTTTTGAGAATTTCATACATATATACAATGTATTTTGATCATATCCACCCCTCACTTCCCCTCCAACTACCCCCAGGTCCTTCCCTCCATATCTCCCTCCCAACTTCATATCCTCTTCCTTTTTCTTAAAAATCCATTTAATCAATTAGTAACACCCATGTATGCAGGGTATATGACTGTTCAGTAGAGTATGGGCAACCTACCATGCCAGTCTCATGAAGAAAACTGATTCTCCTTCCCCTAGAAGCCATCATCTGCCAAAACTCCTCAGCTACCAGTGGGGCCTCATGAACCCCTCTCCCACCTGTGCTGGAATGTTGACTGGCTTGATCATGGGCAGACAGCCATCACTACTAGGAGTGCAGAGGTGCAACCGTTCTGTCATATTCTAAAGATGCCTTCACAGCAGTATTCCCTATCCTCTGGCTCTTGCAGTCTTTCCATCTCCTCCTCCACAGTGGTCCTTGAGCCTTGGGAGGGGGTGATATAGCTACCCCATTTAGGCCCAAGCATTACATTGTCAGTTATTTTCTGCAGTTTGGCCGGTTGTTGGTCTCTGTATTTATTAATTATATTTTGCATGTTCTTTGTTTCCTAATGTGTGCAAGCTTTCCTTTTATTCCTTCCAAACCTGGAAGGCTAGTTACAAGTCTATTAGGAGACTCCAACCTGTGGCCTAAGGGCCGCACAGTCCCAAGATGACTGCGAATGTAGCTATGCACATCTGTAAATGAAAACACCGAGTCTCAGTGTGGCAAGTTGAACACCCTCAGTACTCTATCAACATGCACGTCTACTGAACGCTTTTGCCCCAGCTGAGGACTGTGACTGCTCTGGGACCAAAAAATCCATTGTAATTGATAATCACTTCAAGTCTTAAAAAAGAAATGTCAGTTGAATTTAGTGCAAATCTGAGAGTCTGGAAGCTTGTTAACAACTCATTCAGTACTTCCTCTGAGATGAGAAAGAACCTTGGGGAGAGCTAAACTTCTCCAGCAGCTCTGACATGTCAGAAGAAAGCTAATTATGTCAAGATGTCATGCTGGCCAATAGTCCTCTGGGTTCTCTTAACTCATTCAAAAAAATATTACCTCGTCAGTCACTTGGCTGGCCTAGCAGAGCCTTCTGATGGAGCTGGCTCTGTTCCCTGTTACTGATGCTAATGTGGGCTTCATGGATAAGCAAATTACCTACAGTGAGAGCAAGGTCAGCTCTTCATGGTCATTGCCACCCTTCCTGGCATCAGCCAACAGTTGTCAGTATGTCTAGATAAACTTCAAAGTACAGCTCCCATTTCCCTACACTCTGGGATTCCTGTCTCCTCTTCACTGACTTTGATATGAGAACTTGTATTTATGCCAAAGAGGCAGTAGAGATGGAAAGGCTAATTTATATGTGTGTTATCATTTATTTGTGTGCTGTCACCCTGTATACTAAAGAAAGGAGCCAAATTATCTGAGACACACTGTAAGATAAAAAGGCAACACTATGAATCTATCTGCCTACACCAAATAAAACTTTGAACTGATTCTTTCTATTTCTTCCCTCATTTTTCCTTCTCATCAGAAAATATAACAGGTTACATTATCAACATAACAGGTTACAGGTATCAAGAAAGTACACTTAATTTACAAACAGCCTTATGAATTTACAAATGTGCGAGAGAGAGCAAGAGCGAGAGCAAGAGCGAGCGAGCGAGAGAGAGAGACAGAGAGACAGAGAGAGACCTTATAATGATTACAAAGAAAATTAAACATCTCAATAAATCAGGTTCTGGTTGGTACCATGGTCAGAGATTGCCTGCTGATTAGAACGGAACTCCCACCAGGATTTAGGAATAAAGTTAGAATTACAAACAGAAAGACCGGGATCATACAAGGCAATGGGTTGTATCTTTTCCTGAAGAATCTGCCTTCAGCTTTCGAAAATTATGCCAAGTACTCATAGCTGGTGTGGAAAGCAAGAACAGCGCAGAGTAGTGAATCCTTCTTTCATACCCAGAAAATGACACTTAAGGAGGAAGTATACTTCAAAATTTAAGCATCCCTGGTAGCTCATTCCAACCCAAATATTAGTCTATTCCATCTTGAACCCAGACTAGATCCTCATTTATGAGATTTCCCCAAAATTACAGATACTCAATAAAAAAATTTCAAAGATGAAGAAAAATCACTTATCATTTCAGGATGCCCAAGTGCACAGAACCATGGAATAACTCCACTGCTAGAGGAAATTTCTTTCCAGTCAAGTCAGACATGAACGATAGTAGAACAGCCAAGAGTTGGTGAGTTTAACAGTTCTTGGGGGGCTTAGTTGCACAATTTCATTTTCTGTTTCTATCCTAGTTTAGGATCTGTGTAAGACAGCTCAGCAGGAATTCTGGAGTGAGTTCCATTGCATTCGAAGTTCTTCCATTGGAATTTATCTAGCCTTCTTTCCTCATATCTCTACTGGGAATAGAAACAGGAGAGGAGAACAAGAGCCCAAGAGTAATTAGAAGTTGGACTATTGTTATACTGCAGTGGGGAAATCAATGAAGAGTGTTATACTGATGGATGGTAGGATTCTGATAGGAACGTTAAATAAGATAAGGCATCTGAGAGGTTTGGTACACAATGAGACTTCAATAAATGTTAACTATCATCAGTAATAATATCAGTCTCTCTGTTACAATAAAGAAAATATCTTTCTCCCTGGTGAAGGTCAAAATACACAACAGAGATTTTTGGTGAATGTGTTATTGCATCCTCTTTTTTATCTTCAAACTTTTCCCTTCATTTTCATTTTCTAGCAGCATTTATTCATGTTTTGCTATCTGCCTTCTTTCACAAAGGCTTCTTCTAATTAACTTCCTTCGCTCTCCTCAGTTGATAAAAAATAAATCATCCAATACTTTGCTGCACATATGGTCTTCTAACTTCCATTCCCATTTCAGTTTACCCCATGATGGCTTAACTCCTACAGCTTCCACTAAAACCCTGTTTCACTTGTATCACAAGTTCCCTTGCTTTGTAAAGATAAGGTTGCCCTGTTTGCATCCCAGGCCTCCTGTGTTCTCAATTGACTCTTTCCACCAGTGATCAAATCCAAACCCTATGACTCTTCATAGTTCTGGCCAAGGTCTTCTGGTACATATCAGGAATTATCTCTTTTATCTCCTCTTGATGTCTTCTAGGCATGTAGATTTAGCAAGTGCAAAATGAACTCAGTATTTATATATAGACCCGAATGTCTTTCTTCATCAAGTCATTGCATTTCCATAAGTCATATATCCATCTACTGGTTCATTCAAAGGAATGTGATTCATGATGTCTCCCATCCCTTATCCTCAATACCTAATACATGGTTCATTGCTGCAAATGACCTCTCTAGGACAGTGGTTTTTCTATTATGGCTTCACTCTTTCAGTGGTCTTCTACATGACCTCTCAGATCCCTGCCACTGTTTATGCTGTTTTTTAGACATTTCATCCACCAGCATAACCCCTACAATGATTTCCCCACGATTCTTGAATAATAGTTCAACTTCTAATTAATCTTAGGCTCTTGTAGTCTCCAAACTTCTCTCTCCCATGATTCGCAGGCAGCCTGCCAGCAAACCGTCCTTTCTACTGTCTGTTAACATACCAGGCCCTTTGCTTTTCAAGATCTATGTGTAGAATCCACTTCCTCCTACTCTGGCTAACCCCTGCTCAATGTCTCTACGTTACATAAATACCACCTCATGTTCAGCGTCTCTTCTGAACCTGCATGATTTTCCCTGACAGGATTCATTTCTTTTTACTTATCACTCTTGGGACATTTGTAATTATTTTGGTGCATGTATTGTTTAGTGTATGTCTTTCCAAACAGATTGTAAGTGCTCTGACAATAGTGAACAGGTAAATGAGCAGAATTGTAAAGCATTTGTGGAATGTGAAACATTCACAGAATTCAAAGAGATCGCAAAGATTCTAATGCTCTTCACTCCCCCTTTGCAGTTTTTCCTAGGTCTTCTTCTGCTGGTTTCAGTAACTTAACAATGCGTCCGCATGGGAGAGGAACAGACAGTCCAAGGTCTTCTGATGGTGACTGTCCATGTGGGTGTGCCTGACCTCATCCACATCTTCCCATCTCTTCTCTAAGTCACCTCAGCTTATTTCACATAACACAGTGATGTGTATCTTTAAGACATTACCATTACAACATGTATGTATTAGTCACTTTTCTGTTGCTGTGATAGAAACACTGACCCAAAGCAACTTATAGAAGGAAGAATTTATTTGATCTTATGGTTCAGGGAACTTACAGTCCATCTTGGAGGGGAGGCACGGCAGCAGAGGTGGCTGGAGGAGGAGCAGAAGCTAGGCTCTACATCGTCAAGAAGGCACAGGAAGCAAGAGAGTGACTGGAGATCTGGCAAGGCTTAAGAACTCTCTAAGCCTGCCCCTAGTGACATGTTTCCTCCAGGATGGCCACACCTTCTAAGACCTCCCCAAACACTGCCACCAACTGGGGACAAAATGTCCAAATACTTGGAGCCTATGGGGGACATTTTCATTCAAATCAGCACAGTGTACAAGAACACAACAATTGTTCTCTTGTTTTCCTTTTGTTGCTATTTATGGTGAAGATTAAACCTCGCACTCTTAATAAAGAGCAGTTTGTGAATCTTTATTGAGATAGTTATAGGAATTCTTACAACCTTGAGGAAAACACAGAGAAAGACCTTTTCTTCAGGATTTCCTTTAGTTTATTGTTTGAAAGCCAATGTCATTGGTTTATAAGACTTTTATTCTGTTGAAATCAAAACACAGAAGGGGAAAAGTCAAAAAGTTTTAAAAGGGAAAATCTTTTCTAAAGGAAGTACTTGATGCCATAACAATACACAGCATGGAATAGAGCAAGACTTCAAATTATTCATGTTGTGGGTTGAGTGTGAAATGTCACACATAGGCTCCTGTGTTTGAGAACCTGATACTCAACTGGTGGCCCTGTTTGGAAGGTTGTAGAACCTTTAGAAGGTGGAGTCAAACTGAAGGCAGTAGACTACTGATGGAAGGCCTTGAGGTTTCATTAGCCCAGCCCCACTTCCTGTCTGCTCTCTGCTTCCTGACTAAGATGCAGTCTGACCAGCCATCTCCTCCTGCTCTGCTTCTATGTGTTCTCTACTAAAATCACCAAAATAAGCCCTTCTGAAAGCTCCTCTCCTGGTTGCTTTTTGTCATGTATTTGGTCATGCTAACAAAAATATAACTAATATAAACCACATGTCTAAGTAATAAAAATATATAATTCAATCTAACCGTAGGGAACTTTAATTTTCCAACAAATCAGCATGCTACCTGCATCTCTACCAAGATAGTTTTCTCACAAATATACCTCTTCCTGGAAAGACCAAGGTCAACTCTACTAATCCTGTTCTCTCATGATTTCTCAAAGGCCCTGCTCCTATAATTACTCATCTTTCTCTCCAATCGTTCGTAAGCATGTTCTTGTATCTCCTAGGTTTAAGAAGAAAATGAGCAGCTCTCTCTGAAACTTACATTCCTTTTACAATAACCACCTCCTAAGATTTCTCTACATAGCTAACATCTCTTTCTCAGCTTCCATCTTTTCCTCTGCTCCCTTTACCAAGGTCAGAACTGTCTTCCCTCTTGTCTAGGCCACTAGTCACCTTTCCATCTCGACTTGCACAAATTCTCAGAAGTGTTTGCATGGTGGTCAAATATTGTCTTCTTGAAACACGGTCCTCTCTTAGCGTCTGAATCTATGATTCTTTTTCTTCCCTCTTGGGATTTTTCTTCCATTTTTCTTCTTCTCAGTCTCTCGGATCCTCATCTTCCCAATTCTTAGTGTTTGGCTACAGCCTTCTTTAATTTGCCTACTGAATGCTCTTATGTCACATAACTAATTCATATTGGTTTAAATACAACATACATGTCACCAACTCTGTGAAACCAGATTTATGCATCTATCACTGAACAAAGTGATGGAAAGGAAAGGTGGTAAGAAATACGATTTTAAAGACTCTCAGACTTTAGGCTGGGTCTTCCCTCTGCCTGGACATTCCACCTCCACCTGGTTTCTTGGTACCAGGTTAAACATCATTCTTACAACACAGAGTCCCCTAATCATTTAAGATAAAATTCCCCACAATCACTCTCCACCACCCTTCCTTATTTCATTATACCTTGGAATTTTTTACTACTGTGTACTGTGCTCATTTTGATCTACTTATTAATAATGAGAGAACTTTATCTTGTTCGTGATAGTATTCCCTAAGTCTAGAAAAGTGTCTAGCACATATCAAGTTCCCAATAAACTTTTGATGCATTGTTAAATTAGAATAATTAGTAGGATATTTTGATGCCACCTCTTTTGAACAGCCATGTTAGCTATTTGTGTTGTCATATGGTGGTGAGGGTATTCACTGATGACAATAGTGAGTTAGCCATTGCATTCATGGTGCCCATTGTGATATCCACATGTCTTTGAGACTTTGTTAAACACAATCTGAACTGCCTCCATTTCCCTCACCTAAATGGATGCATTCCCTTTAAAATCATAAAGCCCACTAAATAGGGACTGACATTTTCAAATACCTGGAGAATGGCAGTGATATGAAAGGAAAAACTCCAATATTTGTACTTGAGATGAATTAGGGCAGATGATGTGATCATATTACACAGGTCACTTCCATATATTCCTCAACTAAAGGACTAGTTCCCTCTGAAATAATGTATCGGTTTTATTTAATAATTTCCAGTGGCCATGCTGGTACTAATTTAAACTCTTAAGGTCTAAATGAAGTGAAGTAAAATAGACAAACTTCAGAAGGATATTTTAATATAATTGAGTGTCTGGTTACTATAAAGTCTGCTTATATGACTGATAGTATTTAATGGTGGTTTTTTTTTGGATGTATTTGAAGTGTGATGAAGAAAAAAGTAGGTTTTTCTATTAAGATTGGCAAAATTCTTAAATGTCAGCTTTTCTTTCACCAAAAAGTTATGGGAGCCACAGACAACTCAAATTTCTTTGTATTCTCTTCCAATTAAAATGACAAACATAGACCACTTTTTGTAGTAGATTCTCAAATGCCAGTTGAAAAATATCCTTTCTAAATTTAAAGTTTTGTTTAAGGTGAGTTAATACTAAAGCCCTCAGTCAAATCTCAGCAGAACAATGAACTGGGACTTTGTCCTCTGTCACAGCACTGGGAACTTACCAAATACAGAAAGTTCCTCTCTGAGCCTAACGGTCCCAGAGCACATCTTTTCCACTAAGCCAAATCAGCACATTCCCAAGCACAGCCATGGACTCCCAGATCCAGAACAGATGACGTACTAGTACAGTCTGCAGCATTTCTGACCCAGTCCTAAAAGAAAATAGAAGCTACAGGGCAATCAATTGCAGAGTCTAACATACACTGTCATGAAAACCCTGAGCTCCCAAAGCGTTATAACAGGTTTGGAAGGTAGATGATTGATTGAAGCTTGGGGACCATTGATAGCCAAGATGAACAGTAAGGAGGTGAGGCAATCTAGGTACCTCTAGCCTCACTCCCACATTAATCTGAGAAAACCGTGGTCTTGTTCATTACTATCAAAATTGGCACATCAGGTCAAGTCACCCTCCTAGAAAGTAAATGAAAATGTATGAGCTAGGCAGCCACACTGGGAAGCCAGCTTCTCCAGTCCCTTCTCCTTTATGTCTCCAAAGTAGAAGCTTACAACCTAAAGATACTACTTTCTTGCTAACTTCTCTTTATTAACTTAAAAGTGAACCCTGAGTTGTTTGGTGGCATGAAAGTAAATAAGTAGCAGCAGTTGTCTGGGGGGGTAACTAGAGATGACACTGCCTCCTCGGTCAGTCACCAAAATGGTCATGTATTCAGCCCTGGTCTTTCATCCTTCCCTACATACCATAACTAATGCAAAACTATCATTCTACAAAACCTTCCAAAATGTGCATGTCTTGTAAAGAGTCAGTATTTGGTAACCATCAAAATGAATGCACAGAGAGAATGACGATAAACTTAGTATTAACAGAAAAAGTAACTTTAGAAAAAGACAGCACTGCTGACCAATTAACAAAAGCTACATCTATCTTCTTCACTCTGTCCTTCTACGATGATGAAGTAGAACAGTCTTTAAAGAGAGCTTGCCTGCAGAAGAGGAAGCATCCAAGCTCCATCACATCACTTCCTCCAAGCAGAGCCAAAGTGAAGCCTGTGCTATCAGCAGGGGAAATCTTGAAAGAAAATGTCATTATAGGCATTGTTCTTTTTGGGCTACAAAGGAAAACGGTCATCAGGGCCATGGAGTGAGCTGACAATGGCTCATCAGAAGCTAGAAAGAGGAATTTGGTTTTGCCCGTTTACAGTTCACAGCATTATACAATTTAAACCAAACAGAACAAAGCTAATGTTGGGTTTTCTTCTGACAAGCATTTCCAATGACTTCTGCCACCTTGCAACCTGAGAATCAGGGTCATTGAGCAGACTGAGAAGAAACTATTGAATCCTTCCATCAAGGTTTAAGATTTAAGGATGTGCTAGGGAATAGAACACCATCCAAGCATGTGCAAGGTCCTGGGTTTGATCTCCAGCACCAAAAAAAAAAAGGCAAAACTGAAGAAGCATAAAATGCATTTTGAGCCTATATGGCATATACAGCTATAGTCTGAGCACTCAGGAGGTTAAGGCAGGAGAATTATGAGTTCAAGGACAGCCTATCCTACATAGTGAATTCCAGGCCAGCCAGTCTATCTAGTGAGGCCTTGTCTCAAACAAAACCAAGGGCTGGGTGGTAGCTCAGTAGTAGCTCCATGGTACCAGTGAGAGAATGCTTGCCTAGCATGAGTAAGGCCCTAGGTTCTATCCTCAATACTGTATGTAAACTTGATTTATCCAGTGTGTACATTCACAGCAGTTACAAAAGAAAAGGAAATGAAAACTCTTAACATACACATTTTTCTTGAGTTACACCTGGGTCAGAGATCTCTTAAAAGGACTTGGAAGAGGAGGAGAACAACCAATAAGACTGTGGAAGACTGGAATGTCTTCCACCTGGTAGTTGGGAGTCACACAAACATTGGGCCTCCTGAGCTTGATGGAAATCAATAGTTTAAAGGTTATAAAGAAAATAAGAGAAAGAAACTTACAAAAATATACAGAAAAATGTTCACTTTTGTTATCTGTATCTATGTGCTCAAAGATGAAATGAGGCATTATAAATAGGGGTCAGTTTTATTTCTATAAAATTGCCTTAATAGTTTGTGAAAACCCATAAGTTACTACATTCAAGTATCGTAATAGACTACCACAAAATTGAGCATGATATGTATTTCAGTTCTAATATGTTCCTGATTTTAAAGACCTACTCATGGGCTGTGTAATTGTTTGGTATAATATCTGGTACCAAAATTTCACTCTCTAGTTCCTTGATCATGTTTTCTAATGTTGAAGCTTTTGCTACCCTTGGGGATTGATTATCAATATAGTTACTATTACTGGGAGCAATCAGATATCCCAACATCTTCAAATATTACATTTACTATAAAATAAGACAATACATCCAAATACAATCATTTGGATCACAGACTTGTAGCAACAGAGGGAAGGAAGGAAGAAAAGGAGGAAAGGAGAGAAGCAGGGAGGGAGGCAGGGAGAAGGGAGGGAGGGAGGGAGGGAGGGAGGGAAGGGAAGGAGGGGGGGGGGGAGGGAGGGAGGGAAGGGAGGAAGGAAATGTCCAAGGTATGAACAGTTCACCTACTCCCTACATTTCTTTTCCCATGAACAATTAAGACTTGACAATGTAACTGTAAATATTGGTCTTTTCACTCTTTACCTTTAAGAAAAACAACTTCATGATGGAAAATTTGCATATCAAAGACAAAATCCCCAAAAGCAAGGCTAAATGTGAAATTCTATTTTACTTTTTAGTATTACTAAGAAGTCAGTTGCCATTTTATTTATTACATATTGGTTCAAAATTATATATTAGGAAAATAAAGTAATATTAAGAAATTAAGTGAGTTCAGGGGCTGGAGAGATGGTTCAGCAGTGGTGGCACACACACGCCTTTAATCCCAGCACTCAGGAGGCAGAGGCAGGTGAATCTCTGTGAGTTCAAGGCCAGCCTGGTCTACATAGTGAGTTCCAGGACAGCTGGGGCTACAGGGAGACCCTGTCTCAAAAAGACCAAAAAAAAAGCACTGACTGCACTGACAGGCTTGGGTTCAATTCCCAGTATCCACATGGCTGCTAACAATCTTTTGTGACTCTAGTTACAGGGGATCCAACGCCCTCTTCAGACCTCTTCAGGCATTACACAACATGGGTGCACTTACAGTCATGTAGGCAGTACACTCATACACATAAAATAAAAATAAAAATTAGGGCTGGAGAGATGGCTCAACGGTTAAGAACACTGACTGTTCTTTCAGAAGACCTGGGTTCGAATCCCAGCAAATTAAAAATAAATAAAACATTTTTAAAAGAAATTAAGTGAGCTCAAGTCAAAAGATAGATGTTTTTCAGTGTCTAAGTATAAATAAAAATGTCTGTCAAAGCACCTTTCTGAATTTTTATAAGACCAAGATCACACACATATTTAATAACCCCATTAGGCAGAATGTGCTTTAGAAAAAATTGAAGGCTTAGATCATTATGATTAGCATAATAATTAGGTCATTCATCAAGAAATACTATGAATAATTCATTCTAATTAAGTAACTGATAGAACAGTGAATCAGTCATGAGTGCCAGAGTCCAGCAAGTTACAGACTACAGTAAATTCCAAAAAATCTTAACTTCCAGTTACAAAATAATAAATTTAAAAGTGACTAAATACTTGTCCCAGCACAGACACATGGGAGACTTGCCCCAGTTTATGATTCACTCTGGTGCTGCATTGTTTGAAGACTAGGGGAAGAGAGTAGATAAAATTAGAGAATGAGAAGAAAATGTCTACTTCCTTGACAGCCACTCTAGACATGCCATTACTTTCCTCCTGGCTATGCTGGGTGAGTAACCCTGGTAATGAGGTGTAAGGCGTTATGTATTACACACGGAAGCACAGCACTTGGATAAAAACGGGTGGCAGAAGCCAAAGCCCCAAGTCTGTTAATCATTCTGAGAATGGAAGATGCTATCCCCACATCCATATGCCCATGTGCAACATGGGATCATGTCCTTACAGAGAAGCAGAGAGCTCCCTTATAAGGCCCGTTGAGATGCTAGGCTTCAGAACAATCTATTATTAAATATCCTGCTGCTGTCTCTGATTTAGCCTGAAGGAAAACAGCTCCAGAGCTATATTTATTTCCCAAGTGAGAGATGAAAGATCATTTTAAAGTTTGAATAAAGGATCAATGTTAGGAGATAGGATACTAGGACACAAAGTCCTACCTAACTGAGAAAATGATTTATTTGAACTCGAATATGGAATAGTTTGAAATAAAATTTGTCTCTCATTATACTTAGTCGAGTAAGCTTTAATATTTAGAAAAACCACATGGAACCTTGTTGTGGGAGAGTAACTAAAACCAAAGGATTAAGAGATATGAATAGTCTAGTTGAACTTAGGGCACGTTTTCTGTGCGAGCAAGATGGAATTAGATGAGCATTTGGCTCCAGTGAAGACTGCCTGACCCACTCTCCAGTTAAGTCTGTAGCCAAAGGCCTAACTTCAGATTTGCTGCTGATACAATACCCAGTGCTGCTTAGAGTAACAATGATCTTGAACTAGTAATTTGGAAGTTTATACCTATCCAAGAAACACTGCAGTAGGAAATCTCTGCCCGATCATTCTCCAAGACAGCCAAGCTACATACATGGTTTAACTTCTTCCCATACTCTCTTCCCAGGGGAGTGGGTTTGATCTGCAAACATCTTCCATGTGTTCCACATCATGGTCTTCAGGACACTTTAGCTCATGCACTGTGCATCTTTAGCTCATTTGGGTATAATGCTGACCTTTCACATCATCATTCTTCCACTTTAGCACAGATGTAATCAGAGATACATATCACAGAAAATACACAATCCATTCCTGATTTATTTCTTTACAATGCTGGGCCTGTTATCTTCCCCAAGTTCCTGTTTGATCCAAATGGTATGTTTTACTATGGCTCTTGGAGAGCTCAAAACATGCTAATCTCACAAGTCTACAACATGTTGTGCATATATTCTTGGTTGAGTCAAATGGAGACTTCAAACCTTGTAGTTATGGCCAGATGATATTTAATTGTAAATTTATATTTAAATAGAAACCAAAGATTTTATGGTACCAGGTCTGCTGGTTGTATTTATCCTCTCTCTCTCTCCCTCTCTCCTCTCTCTCTCCCTCCCTCCCTCTCTCTCTCTCAGAAAAAAGACTTTATTATATATAAGTTATATATGCACAATTTAGAACAATCAGAAACCATGATTAAACAAAGGAAGGAACAGCTAACCCACAATCCAGGAAATTCTATGCATCCTTTCTCTTACTGTTGTTTGTGATACTAGCTACTAATGACACTGAATTTTGTCCCTTGTCCTAACAGTAGAAAGGCCTCATCCTCCCAGATCAGACCAGAGCTGCAAACTGAGGATTATGTGATTGCTTAACACTGAGGCAGAGTTAGAGAGATTGCCTGGACTTGGTAGCAAAGCCTTGTGAACATACCTGAGTAATTGTTCCAAAGAAAATGGGAAATGCCCTGTTTCGTGAGTCAGAGTAATTTCCATTCCTTGCTTCTTTTTATTTTTTATGTGTATGAGTGCATTACCTGCATGTATGTAAGGGTACCCATATTGTACAATGCCCACAGAAGTCAGAAAAGGGCATCAGATCCCCTGGAACTGGAGTTAAAGGTGGTTGCCTCCATATGGGTGCTAGGAATTGAACCTGGGTGCTCTGCAAGAGCAGCCAGTCCTCTTAACCACTGAGCTCCCTATTCCTTACATTTTGTACCTTATTGGGGCATTGGAGACAGACTTATCCCTTATCAACTAATAATTATCCTTGGAAAAAGGAAGTGACTATAATTTAAAGAAAAAAGTAAAAATTTTAACCAAAGACTTCAGAAGCTGAATTTAATTCTCTGAGCCTTAGAATGATCTAAAGTGACCTGGTCTACTTAAAGCCCATACAGAACCCAGCAGTACTGAATGAGTTTCTTCAAAAACAAGTACTAATGTTAAGAAATTAGCGTGGTGGTGCTCGCCTTTAATCCCAGCACTTGGGAGGCAGAGGCAGGCAGATCCTTGTGAGTTCAAGGCCAGCCTGGTCTACATAGTGAGTTCAGGTCAGCTGGGACTACAGGAAGACCCTGTCTCAAAAAGACAAAAAAAAAAAGAAATTAGTTTGGGGGCTGGAAAGATGATTCATCAGTTAAGAGCATTGGTGCTCTTGTAGGAGATCTGGGGTTTATTCCCAGCACCCATATAGCGACTATCAACCAACTTTAACACCAGTTCCAGGGGATCTGACACCCTCTTCTGACCTCCATGTGCTTTGTGCAACATGGATGGACTTACATACATGCAGGCAGCATATAAATACATATAAATAAAAATAATAAAATATTTTTAAATATTAAAAAAGAAACATGTTAATTTGCATGTGGAGGATAAAGAAGCACGTGTGTGATTGCTGCCCGTTTTCTCCTTGCCTATTAGATATTCTGCTAATGTATCTACAAGCAAAAATTGTATGTGCCTGGAATTTGCTTTAAAATAATATAACAAGGAGGCAGGTACGAACACCTGAATGAATAGGACTCAGCCTGCACAGCAGAGTGCATAGGGTTCAGTGGGGGGATGGGGGAGGCATGGATGGGGGAAGGAGGTCTGGATTTGAGTGGGAAATGTTGTATGAAATTTTAAAAGTGCAATAAAAAAAGTTTTAAAAAAAGCAAGGAGGCAAACAAACGAAACCAGATTGCCCAGGAGCTTGATGGTTCTTAAGCTAAGTGACCGTGCATGAAGGTGCATTGCACTTTTCTATTTCAGGTGTTTTTATTAATCCTACTATATTTTAAAAGACTTTTTGTTTTTGTTTATTGTATTTATTTTGAGAAGTTCATATGCGTATTGTCTTTGCATTATTTCCATCCCTCCCAGTCCCCCACCAGCTCCTCCCACATCCCCCCAACTCCCTCTCAATTTCCTGTCCTCTTGATTATTATCCTTACATTTACAAAAGGCATTCAAAGGATAAAAACTGTCCCGCGGTAGTTAAAAATCCTCAAATAAGGTTATACAAGGGGTGGAGGCAGTTTTTTCCACCAAGGCCTCCTCTAGCAGCCAGGTGTGGTCAATGGGAAGATGACAGATGTGGCTACAGTCAGGAAGCAGACCCAGCGCCTGCTTGACTCAGGGAACCAACAGGTGCAGCGGGGACAGGAGAAACCCCCAGTCTCCTTAGCCCAGTGCAGGGTCAGGCAACTGGAGCCAACACCTGTAAGTGTATCAAGAATAAAAGAACACAAAGAGACTCCAAGTAAAATCCCCCAAGTGTGAAATGACTCCAAAGGGATAACTAAAGATAGTGAAAAACTAACCAAATTAATGCTTCGTGCCCATGCTGTGGTACTTAACACGGATCTATGGAGAAGACAGTTAATACGAGTGGATAAAACTTTTCCACGCTATGTTAGACCTTGTTTATGATTGATTTAATATAGGATGTTAACCTTCCTTCAAGTCTTTTACAGATCTGAAACCCATTTGAAAGATCCTGAAGAAGCAAAGGACAGCTATAGCTGTAAGATTCTTGGGAGTTTTATGATTGGGTAAGATGAAAACAAAGTTTCTCAAGCTATACAAAATCTACAGTACCAGGGCTGGGTTGCCCCACTGTGAGCTGTTGGTCAGAGAGAGATCCTAGAGGTCCTCAAATTCACCAAGGCTATTGCCACTAATGTAAGTTGTACACTAGACAGGTCAGTAAGGCCATGTTGCTGAAGACACTGCATGATGAGAGCACAGGAGGAGAAGAAGAGATGGAGCTAAGACTAAGCCAAAAAAAAAAAAAAAAACTCCATGCCACTGGATGGATGATATTCATAGTGCTAGAAGGCGCTATGCAGATAGGAAGAAAGGACCCCCTATGATTCTACTCAACAATGGACCCCGTGTGCTGCACACTATGGACATGCCAAGCAATGCCTGCAAGTGCAATAATGGCTCGACCAACATATGTACAACTGACAAATTTCTAATTGGATAAGGCCAACTCCTAGGGGTGGAACACACATCTTGTGCTATAGACCAGGCCAACGCCTTGTGTCAAGGGAGGCTACAGGCCCTAACAGGGACAAGTATACTGTTTAATGAATATAGTACTCCTACTGGGATATCTTCTAGGCATTTGTATTTACATTTGTGTTATTTAGATTTGTCCACTTCCTTCTATTTGTCTTTATAGTAAAAGAAACACCACTGAGATAGATCAAAACACCATTGAGATAAATCAGTGGCCACGGCTTAAAGATGAATAATGGGGAGGCCCAAGAAGTCACTATCTCACCATGATACAAGAGGGATCGCCCTACATCCATCACCCCCTCCAAGGCTCAGGGACCTTAGCAGAAGATTGGCAGAAAGATTGTAAGAGGGGAGGAAAGGGGTGGAATGTGCCCTAAGTGGCCTGTTTCATCCTAGGTGCAGGGCCTGCTGCAGGGAATTGACTGTGGAGAGTTAGCCACAGAGGGACGGGTTTTCTGCGCCATCTTGGACAGGACCTGGGAAGGCGCATGGCAGCTAGGCACACAAGAACAGAATGGCCCAGCACTTATCGACCTGGGGTGAGACTGCAGGCCCACAAGACATGGGCAAAAGCTAGCAGTGACTATGGGCAGGCCACAGAAGTGAGAATGGAATGATGGGCTCTGACCCACGGCACAAAGCTGGGCACCAGGTTTTCGTTTCTTTGTAAGTCACTCCCCTCCTCCCTCCAATGGTATAAACTATAATAAATTCACATAAAGATATGTTATATAGTTTGTCTGATAGTGCCTGGAGCAAGAGACCCCGAGAGAACTTGGGTGACACATACATTTATACATATACACATGCACATATATGTGTGTATATATGTATATAATCCACTGAACCCATTTAATGGTGTTTCTGTGTATCTGCATTTATGGTTCTTCATTTGGGATTAGATAACCTCTCCAGCTAATCCGTAGAGAAAACTGATTCTCCCTCCCTCAGCATCCTTTGATTGCCTATTCATCTTGAAGTGGGACCCCATGACATTCCTCCCATCCACCTTGGCATGTCAACTGGTTTGTCATTAAGCAGATCTCATTAGGAGAGGTCATGGGTGCAATTCCCTATCACATCTAAAATACATTGACTAGCCTTATCCCTATGGCTATTACATTTTTTTCTGCACCATCTTCCGTGATTGAATTGTCAATGTATCCTTTAGAGCTGGGCACCTCACAATCACTTATTTTCTGCATTTTATCAGTTGTGGAACATTATAATAGTATTCATCTGTTACAAACAAACTTCTTTGATAAGTGGTAAGAGGTTCACTTGTCTATAAATATAAGGATATATATTTAGTTAGAATACAGTAAGAAATTACCTTGGTGTAGAGAAGTGACAGAAATAGGTTTTTCTCTAGGATCTATGACCTCTCCGGCTATGTGTACTTGGCTCTGTTTACAATATCAAGCATGATTTTCCTCCTGTTGAGTGGTCCTTAAGTCCAATTATACAGCTGTTGATTACCTCTAAGATGAAAGTGCCACTACTGCACAAATATAGTTTTCTGCCAGACATTTTGGCTCATGGGCTTTACAGCTGGGTAGAATCATTGATTCGTTTTTTTGCAGGGGGGTTCCCCTTAGAAGCTTGCATAGTATCTTCTGACAGATAGGCTGTGGTAATAGCCTGTATTATTTTGGGAGTCTCTTGAACTACCCTGACCAACAATTCAAAGGGAGATTTCCCATGCCTGACACTGTGATTTTGTTACACAGCCATCAGCTATACACATGCACTTGTACTTACATTATATGTGTACTTTTCAGTAGCATAATCACTATGCTTTTCACACCACTTAAGCAATTCTTTATCTCTCTTTCCTCTCCCTGCCCCTGTATAGCCCTCTCTCCCCACCCCCCAGTTAAAGCACCTCTGCCATCTTCCCCATTTCCTCCTGTTTCCTATTATTCCCCTCTCTCCAACTCCCCCTCCCCTCCCCCTTGGTTACTTTCCATTTTTCTGGCTCCTGTGGTTATGTCAGGATATGTTCTCACATCTAAGGATTTGGACCTATTAAAATAACTTTTTAAATTTATTTTTATTGAATCTTTTGTGTATTTCATACAGAACATATCAAACAATCTTAATCATCTTTATACCCCTGTCCCCAATGGCACCCTCCCATAGCTCCCCCACTGGTGCCCATGTACTCTGTCATCCTTGTTAAGGCTTACTGGGTTGTCAGTGGCCCCAGCTGTTCCCCAGTGCAAGTCTGTCCACTGAGTCTAGTCGGCTTATCTAGAGTCCCTTGTTTCAGGAAGATAAGCTCTTCTTCATCTAGCAACAATCAGTTGCCAACATTCCTTCAGATAAGATTGAGGTCTGCTATTCATTTTCCCAGCTCTATGCCAGGTTATTGTCTGCCTGGGTTTGCTTGGGACTTGTGTATGTTTTTAAAACAGAGAGACCTTTACAATCTATTCATGCCATTTGCTCCTATAAAATGGAAGACACTAATGCCCCGAGTGTTTCAGGCTTCCTTTGGGAGATTCCCCTGAGAGCTTCTTGTAACATTCCTCTGCTCTCAGTACTTAAAATCCTTTCCTCTTTCACCCCATCCTCACCCTATTCATAATTCCTGTGAATTCTCCAAGGGTTACGTTTAGGCATACTTCTTGGAAAGCCTTATCTTAATGTCATCTTCTTTCCCAAGAAAGAAGGGGAAGGGGAAAGTGTCTCTATTAAATGACACTGTAACGTTCCACACCCACTGTTATCATACTGAAGTATATATATTTGTTTACTTGTCTTTTTTCTACTAAAATATGTAGTATAATTCAAAACTGTTCAAGTAAGATATACATCTTATTTATGTTAAGAAAAGACCATGTAATGTACCCTTGTATTTATCTTTAGATCATGCCATTTCTGTCACTTCTCTGGGTTTGGAATCTGCTCTGGTGGCCTTTCTTAATTTGATGATCTTTTGTGAGGTAGAGAGATTAGAAATGAAAAACTTTATACCAAACACAGAAAAGTCTTAATCCTGTATATTTCCTCTAAGTTATGCTTAAAAATGGAACTCTTTTTATGTATTTGTATTTATACTAGACAGTAAGGCAAAGCAGTTGACCTAGGAAACCTTATTGGATTCATTCCATACATTTCACACTCTCCATATCACATCAGGAAACAGCTTTGCTAAACTTTCTTTTATGATATAGTGAGAGCCTCTTCTTCCAGTAACATTTCCCTTACTCTCCCTTAATCTGTCATCAATACCCTAATTTAGACCCTTTTAACTTCTGCTAACCTGAACTTCAAGGACCTTTAAACTTTTATTAACAGGGGCTAAAGAGATGGCCCAGTGGGTAAGAACTCTTGCTACATAAGATAAGGACCTCAGGATGGATCCTGATACCCATATAAAACGTGGAGCATAGCTGCATGTGCCTGTAACCTCGGCACTATGGGGGGCGGAGAGAGGAGGATCACTGGGGCTTACTAGTTTTGTGCTTGCTCTAGCTTCAGTAAGAGAACCTGTCTCAAAGGATAAGGTAGAGAGCAGTAGAACAAGACCCCTGATGTCCTCCTCTGACCTTCAAGAGCATGTGTAACACAGACATATGCACCCATACACACCTATACACATATACCACATATACACGCACACATACATATACACATACACACACACACACATACAAATAAATAAAGTCTACCCACCTTCTAGTCCATATGTTTTAGAGCTTTTCTTAATTCTAAATACCAATGTATAAGTTTTCTTCTGATCTATTTGCTTGTAACAATGTATTCTAAAATTCATGGCTTAAAAGAGCAACAACTGAGTTTTGATGCTGATATTGTCTAATATACTATAGGCAAGGAATGCAAAAGGATACATAAGAATATATGCCAATCCCGCCATGCTATGACATGGCCCTTCCTAGAATCGAAGAAGTCTGATGTGACAGTATGCCACCATATGTCTGATTGGCCATCTAAAATGATGAGATCATACTACTGACCCAGCATTGTTAGCTGCTGCTGACAGTTTGAACATTCAACAGCAAATATAGTCTGTGTCACTGAACCCATACATATGCCTGATCTCTGCCACTATTGCTGTTTCCTTCATGTTCCCATTGTCCAAGTCCTAGAATAATTAAGGACAGAGATCCTTAAATTATCTTGTTCCTTTGATGGTCTGGAGGTTCTGCAGTTAGTGCTCTCTGGTGAATGCATGTAACACAAGGATCCTCACCTTAGTGTTCATTCACACAGGGCCTTTGTTGTGTCTCAACCCCACACTCCCATTGTCCCTCTCCATCTAATGGTCCTCTTTTCTTTCCTGTATGAAAACAACTAAGCTCACTCTCTTAGTCACCCACTCTCTAAATGAGGCCATCACAGACTGCATTTAGCACTTTCCATGTGTAATGGGAAATGGCCCTTAAAACATCAGGTAGTCCTCATTCCCCAGCATATAGTTACCTAAGTAAATGATGGTAAATTTCATTGAGAAAGGACTGGGGGTATTACTACCATATACACTTGCTGTGGTGTGGAAAATCCTTTCATAGTGAGAATTTTGTTTCTCCATCCACTGATGAATTATAGGTATGGAAATATATTCAGCCTCCTATATAGATAGGAATGTAAGGCCCAGCCTTGTCTTCTAATAAGAAAAGTATCTGGAGAAGGGCCAGAACTGCTTCAGGCAAAGAGAGATGAACCACGTTGATTTCTTTATTAGTTCTTTCAGTGTTCTTGGATGTGTGTGTGTGTGTGTGTGTGTGTGTGTGTGTGTGTGTGTAGTTCTTTATGAGTCTATTACTGAGTTCTTTTAGCCCCATGTTGTCAAGCTCCGGCCATACTTCTATGTAAGTACAGCACCAGTTTGAGCATGAGTACTACCCTATTTTATATATTTCTCACCTAATGAGAGATAAGCAGTTTGTCCCACTTCCTCATTACTACAAACAATGGCACAATCAACATCTTTAGATGTGAGAATTTCACAGGGTATGTAATCCAGAGCATTTTCCTTGAGCAATATGGGAGAAATCAACTTAGTTTTATTAAGTATCTCCATCTCCAACTGAATACATTCCAGCTACTCCCCACCAGGGCTGCAGATGAGGACCCTGAAGCCCCCACATTCCTGCCAACATTTGCCATTATCCAGCTGACTCAGAGTAATAGTTATGACAGAGATATATCATTTCTTTTACCCTCTAGTTATCAGTTATTTGAATATCCTGACAAATAGGACTTTTGTGAATTTCTTTCATCTCTGAATTGTGCCTTTAAACTCTGAACATTTCCCAAATTTCAGTTTAAAAGGTAACTTCCTCTTAGCTAGATTTGAGATTTGTTTATGGTTGCTCAAATACCACAGTATAAACCAGATCACACTGGAGGGAAGCCAGAGCTGATCAATTCAAAAGTATCTTGCTCTTACAAAATTTCACAAAACACATAATACTGCAAAGATCTTGGGAGAGTCCTTCCCTAAACATGTGAACAGCCCAAGCTTCCTTCATTCCACAGTAAACTCACTGCTGGTTTCAAGTGCAGTCCAGTGTGGGATCACTGTTCACTTCCATTGACCTACTTGTCTGTACTTACACCTCACACGCCACACTAGGTTTATTACCATATCACTGTAGTTCTTGAACTTATCAATAAGCGTGTATTCACTTACTTTTACATAATTTTCAAAATACCATTAAGAATTTTTAGAATTCCAAAAAACTTTATATATTATTTTCAATTTAAAATGTATGCACTATTGCCTTGTTTTTCCTAACAGAGAACGGGTCCTCTGACAAATCAGAGATTACCTTTACAAGAATTTATTCATCTTCCTATTTCCAACAGCACTTTTTGTAGCTTTCAGTATTTTTATTAATAATAAAAATCCACTCAAAAAGACATTGCTAAAGAAAACACAACCTATCAGCCTCAGACTAATGAATTAGTTGACACATATATTTCTTCAGTGAATAGTTCTTGAGTTCTTAGCCAGGTGTGGTGGCACACACCTTTAATCCCAGCATTCGGGAGATAGAGGCAGGCAAATCTCTGAGTTCAAGGCCAGCCTGGTCTACACAGGCAGTTCCAGGCAGCTGGGGCTACAGGGAGACCCTGTCTCAAAAAGACCAAAAAAAAAAAGAAAAAGTTCTTGAGTTCCTACTCTGCGTTAAATGTTTTGAACACAATAAGGAAAGGCAGTATACGTTAGCCTTGAGTCGGTGTAACTTTTTTTTTTTTTTTTTTTTTTTTTTTTTTTTTTTTGGTCTTTTTGAGACAGGGTCTCTCTAGCCCCAGGTGTCCTGGAACTCACTTTGTAGACCAGGCTGGCCTTGAACTCACAGAGATCCGCCTGCCTCTGCCTCCTGAGTGCTGGAATTAAAGGAGTGTGCCACCGCACCCGGCACGAGTCAATGTAACTTTTAATATACATGATTTATCATTTATTTCATAAGAAAAAAGTAGACTATATACAGGGGATGCCCAGACACATGCACAAATGCATATACACACACAAAAATAGAACAGATAAATATAATTTAGTTAATTTATGACTGCTGGTGGCAGGAAAGTCAGTTTTCTTCAAAGACACAGTCCCTGAGAGGCAGCATGAGCTGCTACCAGTGCTCTAGCAGTTGGTCCTACACCTAGGCACACACAGGCAGTATTAAGTGGACTCTGTGGGTTTAACAAAAGAAGAGCACATGAAGTTGACAGGGGAAAGTGGTGGGGGTACTGGAGGAACTGGAGGGGACAGTATGGGGTGGATTTTATCAAAACACATTATATTGATGTATTAAATTCTCAATAAAAATGCTTTAAAATTTAAATAACAGTTGCTACATACGTAGAACATTAATCATGATTAACCTATTCCTTTGTAATATTATAATGCATGGTTTGGCAAAGTAGTTTTTAAACATTGTATTTTATATTTGGAATGGCATGGTTTAGTGTGTGTGTCTGCGTGTGTGTGCTGCAGTTTGAATGTTTGAATGTGTGTTCTGTAAATTCCATGACTAATGTGATGACGTGAAAAGTAAATGAATTAGATGAGGTGGGGATGGAGAGGCATGAGGGCCTGACTTCGTGCCTTAAAGTTCCTGTTACCCTGAAGCTGATCATGATGATAACCACAAAGAGCCAGCACTTGATATGCAGTGACTGCTTCTCCATTCTTTCTCACTAAATGCCATGTGCTTCAATTTTCTGTGCTTCTGAGCTGAGCAAGTAGATTCTGAAACTATCAACTTCATATATCTCTTGAAATACAAAGTTACCATTATTTCTAAGATTCTGGGGTTACTACAAAGTATGGAGAGGTCAGACAGAAAGAAACAGAAATTAAGAGGATTCAATAAATGATAATTATCTGCCTCAGTACTTTATTGTGCTTTATTATCTCTGTTACTGTTTAACATGGACCACATGAAAGTGCTGGAGACCACACATGGTACATGTAGGTCCTACTGAAATGCATATTCCAATCCTGTGATTCTGGAGCACAGTCTGACATTTCATGTCTGGAAAATTCCCTGATGATGTCAATGCTGTTAGTCCACAGACTTCACACTGAGAAATTCTAAAGGAAGTAAAAGAAAAAGATCTACTTTCTAGCTTTCATGGAGTCCATAGTCTTGCAGAAGGCACAGACTGAAATGCTGATGACTCATACAAGGCATCAGAAGGTGAGTACAGAGAGGAAGCTGGAGACTCAGGCGGTCTCAACAGATGATTAGTAACATGGTCAGTGGTCAGAATCTCGCTTCAGATGCTTTAAGAAAGAAACATAAAAATCAGAAGGACATGTAAGACACAAGTCACCAGATCCCCAAACAAACTAAATGTGTTCCTTCAACTTTCTTGCCAGTTTATACCAACACAGCTAAAGAATTCTATTTACTACTACAAGCAGACATCTGCTTCCTTGTCTGGGGATGAGCAGTAAAGAAACATGTGTCCCAAAGATAAGAAGCTGAACAGTGATGACTTCCTACTGGTTTCTGCAAGCAGCTTCTTAGATTGGGAGGACGTTTGCCATAGTAGAGATGGGGTTCCTTGCAGAGACAGTCAAGCTATCAGGCCAGGAAATCAGGCTCGTCAACACACATCCTGGCCCTCCCCTATGTGTAGGTATCTGGATGTCAGACTGAGAGGGAGACAGATGCAGGTCTTCCCACACAAACGGCAGTGAATTGCTTTGGAAAATTCCATGGTGTATGACAGGTTTTCTGTCACATTTTGTTGACAGGTTAACAGTGCCAATGCTGTACTCTCAAAACCCAACTTTATAACTTGGATGTCATTGTAATAAAATATAAGGTCCCAGGATTGGCTGGCGCCCCGTATATGTTCTTCAGGACATCTGTAGTTACAAATGTCCACAAAAGTGGGACCAACCTGAAGCCACACAGCAGGAAAAGCCTATTGATAAAGAAGTTTTCTCGGAATTTCCCAACACCGTTGCTTGTCTTTGCTTCCCCAAATTAGTGCAGTGACAGTCGCACAACATGGAGAAAGAAGTGTGGGGGAGTTGGAAGGACAGCAGGCTTTAGACTTTGGGCAACTTTTCCTAATGGTTTATTTTTACCCATAAGCACAGATAAAAAAAAAACTATCATAGCTATATATTAGGATATTGTAATAATTTAAAGAAGTAAATGTAAAGTCCTGTGTAAGTTTCAAAATGATAATGGTGATAATGACTTTTTTTAATTTTCCATATACTATCCAATTCAGCACTCAAAATAATTCAATAAAATAGGAGCATCATAGTAAGAAAACTGAGGCTTAGGAATGGTGAATAACTTGCCAATGATCATACTGCTTTTAAGCACTCAACCATAGCACTTGTTTATTAAGTTTTAAAATTGTGTATGTATTGGGAGGGATGCACGCCATCACACACCTGTGGGGGTTAGAGAACAACTCTCAGGAGAGTCAGTTCTCTCCTGAAACCTCGTGGGATCAATCACTCATATCATCAGCTAGCATCTCTACCTACTGAGTCTTCTTTGATAATTTTTGAAGTCCAACACCCATAATCCCTTTCTTTTTTTTTAAAAAAAAAAAGGCTTTAAATTAAATTAATTTAACTGATATATAAAAAGTTCACAAATTGTACATTTTAGTGGAGTGCCATATTGATATGGGGACATCCAGGTCTCCCCTTGGAGTCTTTAGTCTCATTAATAAAAGAATTTAAGAATAGATTCAAACAGAAGCTCAATGGCAGTTTTATTAGAATTGGAAAGAACTAGGGCAACCAAGCTGTAAATCTCAGCCACTGCCTGGAGAAGGAAGGCAGAATTATGCTTTTTGAGCCAGAGTGTTAGTCGGACACATGGTAGACAAGCAGCAACATGGTCACAAGGGCAACTTTAGAGAAAGAGAAAGGAAACTTAAAATGTTGGGGAAGCCAAAAGTGTAATGTAAAGCATGCTTATAAAAGAGATAGAAAGAAAAAGGTAGAGATTATACTTTTCTGAAGAATTTAGAAAAGCAGGCAGGCTTACACAGCTGCATAGCTACTCCTGGTAATTTGTGCTAGGGGTGGGATTCTGGGAAGGAAACATACATCATTTAATTAAAGGGCTACATATTCCACCTATCTCTTTAGCATGGCTTAAGGTGAACCTGCCTTCCTAGGGGTGGCCCCCTACGCCAGATGATTGACAAGATCCAACTAGAATGTTAGGTCTCCACCTAGGACAGGCATTCTATTCTCTTGACCAGACATTTTCTCTTAAAGGCCTTTACCTCTACTCTTAACAGTGCATATTTTGATTAAACATATATGTCCCCTAGATTGCTTATCACTTCTATATAAGCATTCAAATTCCTTTCTTCTAGCTTTTTGAAATATAATGCAATCGATATCTATAGCAACCCTATAGTGCAATAGCATTCTAAAATATTGGACTCTTAACTACAGTTAATTTCCATTGATCATCTTGTGCCCATCCCTCCTACCACCCATTCTTCCCAGCCTCTGGTAGCCACTCTTCCATTAGCAATGTCTATGAAATCAAGTTCCTTAGATTTCACATAACTGAGACTATACAGGACTCATCTTTCTGTGTCTGGCTTATTTTCATTTAGTTTAATAATGTTCCATTTTATCACAAAAGATAGAATTTCCTCCTTTTATGCCTGAATAATATTCAAACACATTGCATTTATTATCTACTCATCAGCTGTTCTTGTTTGCTGTTTGTGGCTGTAAAAAACACCATGACCAAAAGCAACTTGGCAGGGATGGTTTATTTGGCTTACAACTCACAGTCCATCATCCAGGGAAACTAAGGCAGGAACTCAAGGGAGGAACCTGGAGGCAGAAACTGAAGCAGTGCCTGCAAAAGAATGCTGCTTAGTGACTTTCTCCCCCTGGCTTGCACAGCTACCTTTCTTGTACAACCCAGGTCCACCTGCCTAGGAATGGCACTGCCCATGGTGGGCTGGGCCCTTCCATGTCAACTAGCAATTAAAGAAATGCCTCGCAGATGTGGTCACAGGTCAGTCTGATCTGGGAAATTCTTCAGGTGAGGTTCCCTCTTCCCAGGTGACTCTAGTTTGTGTCAAGTTGGCAAAAGCAATAGGTTTTATGTTTGCTGTTTGTTTTGCTATTGTGTTTCGTTCTCCACTCCAAATATTAACCTCTCGTCAGATGTATAACTGGAAAATATTTTCTTTCATTCTGTAAATTGCCTCTTCATTCTGAAGATTATTTCCTTTGCTGTGCTGAAGCATTTGGTTTAGTATAATCTCATTAGTCTACTTTGCCCATTCCAATGTCCTGGAGTGTTTTCACTTTGTTTTATTCTAATGGGTTGATATGTTCAGGTATTACATAAATCTTTAATCCATCTTGAATCTGGTGAGAGGTAGGGATCTAGAACCATTGTTTGTATATGGACATCCAGTTTTGCAGCACCATTTATTTTAAAAGCTTTTTTAAAACTTTTTAAAAATAAAATCTTTTAAAAAATAATAAATCTTCTGGGGCTGGAGAGATAGCTCAGCGGTTAAGAACACTGGTTGTTCTTGCAGAAGACCTGGGTTTGAATCCCAGCACCCACATGGCAGCTAGCAAATGTCTAACTCCAGTCCCATGGGATCCAACAGCCTTTTCTGACCTCTGCAGGCATTGTGCGACACAGGTGTGCTTACCTACATGCAGGCAATATAGGCATACACATAAAATTTTTAGAAAGTAATAAATTTTTTAAGTTTGTTTAAAAAATAATAATAATAATAAATCTTTGAAAAGTAATCATATTAGAAAGACAAAATATGCTACAAAAGAAATTCAATGATAAAGTACTTTCATAACAGGCACAAGGTCCTAGGTTAAACATTCAGGACTGGAAAAATGAATGGCTAGATAGATGTTAGATAGATAGATAGATAGATAGATAGATAGATAGATAGA
>NW_008332097.1:565612-621784 GCF_000622305.1 Nannospalax galili
AGCCAGAAGGAAGGGAGGAAAGAAGGAAGGGAGGGAGGGAAAAAGGGAGGGAGGAAGGAAGGAAGGAAGGAGGAAGGAAGGATGGAAGGAAGAAGGATGGATGGAAGGAGGGAGGAAGGAAGGAAGGAAGGAAGGAAGGAAGGAAGGAAGGAAGGAAAAAAGATGATAGCATTTAAAAATGTTGAAAGGCCAGATTCTTCTTTGCACTAAGCTGACACTAGGGTGGGGTTATAGTTACTAAATATTCTTTTCTGGGAGTATGTTCATTGAGGAAATGCTGTAAGTTCTAAAAAGAAGCAATGTCCCATTCATACAGAAGTCTCACTTTCATCTGACTGCTTTTATCATGAGAAATTTCCTTCATTTCTTGTTTCTTTATCTCACACAAATTACCCATGTCGTCCTATTGCAAAATGTAGTTTTCCAACCTTCAAATTTGTTACACATCTTCACAGCTTGTTGATAAGTTTCCTTTCTGCTTTTTAGCCAATATTTATTTCTTTGCAATTAAAGACTGTTTACTGATATACCAAACCAAGACAGTCCAAAATCCAAAGCTCATTCCCCAAACTAGTAAATTATATTCATGCCTAAGAGGTCATATACTTTAAGTATTAAACTATACAGTGCTTCTCTTCTCTAAATTAATCCATGATTCATTGATTAGGTCCTATGACTTCTACCTTCTAAAAAATATGAAAATTATTTCTCAAGTGAAAATTTAGAAATTCCCATAAATGCCATGGATCTAAAGTACAATTATTAGTCATTTGGGAGATTAAACTATAGAGCTCATTGGCACCTACAAGATAGTTTTCACCTAACTGTAAAAATAAGAATGTCATAAAAAGCTGAAGTAATTTTAATCTCCAAGACTTACATATTCTTGTTAATGCATGAAAACAATAACACCGCCTAGATGTGATGCATTATAGCTGATTTCCACCAAATACAAACCTGTAGATAAGGCAACAGAGACAAATGTTATCTTTCTGAACTTTGCTTGTTTCAAAATTAAGAAATATCCAGGCTCTGCTAAGGACACATGGTAGTCCAGGAGCTCCCAGAGTAGTCTGTAGTCAACATAGACTTCAAGCAAGGAGAGCTTTTAAAAAGAAAAAAGATTCAGAAACAGTTTCATTCTCATTTCCAAAAGAATATATATTCATCTGCTGCTTGCGAAAGCGAATTTCTTCCACCCTCTTGACACCTCTTTGTTTATGTAAGTCAAAGAGAGAACGAACTTGTTGGTCTGGGCACTCAAAGTCACACTTTAAGAAGAGGATAAAGAATGAGCACATATTACCTGTTGGAGGGAGGGAGGAAAGCCATATTGGGTTGGCCCTTTGTTGAAATTTGTCTTTCACCCTAGATACAGCTAGTTTTCATAAAAGAGACAAAATACTAAACAAATACATCACATAGGGAAATATACTCAGGACTAAAGATTTTTTTTTCAGTTCCCTGTACACATTAAATAAATAATTTTTAAAAATTTAAAAAAAAAATCACCGAAAAAAAAAAAAAATGGCTGCGGGGGGAGCTAGGCACTTAGTACAGTGGTCAAGTTCTTGCATAGCATGTCGAAGACCCAAGTATAGTTAAAGAAAATTCCCTGGAGCTGAAGTATTCTTTCTTCCTACAGGCTTTAAGTTTGGGGTTTAGAGGCTTTTTGGTTGGTCTGTTTTATTTATTTGTTTGTTTCGGTGGGAGTTTTGTTGTTTGTTTATCTGTTTATCTTAAGCATTTTGGGAGACTTCATTAAGCATGCAATGAACTCAAATCAATACTTTGAAGTTTCAAGCTTGAAGGTTATTTTATAAAACATCACAGGGTCCTTTGAGTAATGATAGCACTCTAATCTTGTTGACTGTCCTCAAGTGAAACTGTAAAACACTGAATTTCATCACAGATAAGATGCTGCCAATACACTTTATACATTGAGATCCCAGCAAAATACATAAAGACAACTTGGTCAAATAATTTGATAATTATGTCTACTTGGAATCATATAAGTATTATAAGTGACTTGGAATAATTGATGAACTAGAAGTACTTTTTCCTCCAAGTAGCTGTTTTAAATCACATTTCTAAAAATATTAGAACAAAAAAACCTGGCATAAAATGTCCTCCATGGTCTCAGATGGAGTTACTCAACACTGGGAAGTATTCAGAGAGGAGTTTAGAAGCCTTTGTATATTTGATTTACAGTCAGTCTATGGACATGTAGTCATTCCACAATGCATGCATGTACATGTAGGGTGTGTGTGTGTGTGTGTGTGTGTGTGTGTGTGTGTGTGTGTGTAAAAATGAAACTTGAAAAATATTATTTTGCTTTGGAGAAATTACCTTCGCTATAGCATCATAGATGGAAAATCTCATTTTCTTCTATGAATAATGGCTTCTTCAAAACTCTGCTGTTTAAATAAATTGCGACTTTTCTTTTCTTTCTGATGCTCAGATTGTCACAGCTTGGCCAGGGGGAGCTCTTTTTAAGTTGGCTCCTGAGACTTGTCAACACTACATCAGAACATTTCAAACTGTACTTGGTTTTTGGCAACAAAAGTTTCCATGCTAATCTTGAAATATCTCTTCCTCAAGGCAGAATAAACTCCTCCTAAAAGTATTCATATTTTAGTTGTATTTTACCATTTCCTTATGCTCTTCCTACCTACTTATAATTTTAGCCTGTCACCAGCTAATAAAACCTCTCCATTTTTATAATTCTATGAACCACATAATCTTTAAGTTTTTATTAAAATTTATATACCCATTTGATTTTTTTAAATTCATCTATGAAAATGAAGTTTAAAAAGGAATATTTTGGGTGATTTGTAATATTTTTACTCTGCCTGATTTTATGCATATTTGTTCCAGCCCTCCAATCCTATTTTAAATCAAGGTTTCTAACTATTCTCAGGAAGTTTCAGAACTACTCTAAATTTTGATAAATCTATATTCCCAAGAGTTGCTCTTATTTTTAGTCAGTTTCATAATTAATTTTCATTTAAGAGTTTTAAAAAATGATTACAGCCAACTGCTTGGCAAATTCTTTAAAAATATACTTTATCCCTCTATACACAAAGATAAATATTTCAGTCTTTTGTGGCTCATTTTTCAAATTCAATTAAGAATTATATCTGTGAATAATAAAACAAATTAAAACTGTAAAACAGGGAAGGTGGTGTACATCTATAATCCCAGAAGCTAAAGCAAGAAGATCCTGTGTTTGAGGTCAGCCTGGACTGTGTAATAAGATCCTGTCTCAAAAATAGGTAAATGAATGCATAAACACCCTTGGAATTTTCAGTCTTTGTTTCTAAAGAAATCAAGAGTCCAGTGTGTGTAGAAAAAAAAATCATCATTTCAGTTCACTATCTAAGCCCTCACAGGAAAAGATCTCTGTGACAATATGACCACACGGGAACCCAAGGAGATGAACCCAAAGCTGGCACTGTTGGTTTTATGATTGTTCACATTAGATAAGGTCCCCTATGGATGCAGTAGCAATACTCAATTAAAGACACCGATTTTTAGAGAAAATGATACCGATTATCTCACCACTGAACCTCAAGTTAATTGTACAAAGGGATTCTCTACCATTAAGATTGCCTCTATTGTGTGATTAATGGAAACTCAAATACCCAAGCCCGGTGAGCATATGACTTTTCAAAAGTAATTGAGAAGTAAGTTTCTTTCCCTGACTGGAACCTTAAGGTCAATAACTTGACGCACAAGTACACACTTCTAGATATTTGAATGATTACAGTCTGTGCTTAGCTTTGTCAAAAACACCCTACATTTAGAATCAGACATTCTTCACCAAGCCTTTCAGTTTTCCACAGTTAAAACAAAAAAATAATTTGGCTGAACCTGAAATAATAAACAATTTGTCCCAAACTATTGCCATTAGGTGACCATGGGAAAACAAAGTGGAGAAATTAGATCAATGTTAAAAAGTAGGCTTGAAGCCTTAGCTAGAGAAATGAGACAAAAGGAGACAAAATGGATACAAATAGGAAAGGGAGTGGTAAAAGTATCCTCATTTGCAGATGACAATTCTAAACATAAAAGACCCTAAAGATCCCACTAGAAAACTCCTGCAGCTGATAAACACTTTCAATAAAGTAGGAGGATATAAACTCTGTATTTCTAACTCTGGAAAGAGTTCAAGATAACATTTTCTCCAAACTCCCTGTATTTCTTCTTAAAATGTTACCTTGAACTCTTTCCAGAGTTAGAATCTTTGAAATTTTGAAACCCGGAATTACCTGACCAATAGCTCATAGAAAGAATGACCTCACCAACCCAAAACTTCCTTTCATTGAGAACTAGAGGTCTATCACCCCGATTGTCTCTTCTGTCTCCACACAGAGTTTGCTGTGACCCTAAACAACTCACAGATATTTTTTTTCTCTGTCGGGAAGATTTCTTACAAGTGTGTACTGTGAAGACAAGGAAAATAAGAGACCCTTAGCTGAAGGGGAAGGTTTTCTGATTTCAGGAAATCCCCAGGCAAAATGACCCCAGTGTCCATAGTACAAGAGAGGAAAACTAAGTCTTCAGCCTTTCAACTCTGCTCTTGCTGTTTGGTTCTGGTGATGGCACACCTCACGGGCCACATCAGGTGACACGTTTTGTTCCCTATGAACTAATCCTATGTTCTTAGGAACAGAATTCTGTGATTTTGATACAGATGATCAGAATTAATTATGTACTATTTGTCTACATATTTTTTCTTTGAGAGCAATAATGGAATACATAGTTCTTTTCACATGAATGTCACTAAAGAATGAAGTAATGGAGTAATTCAGATTCTTTGAATCTTTCCAGTACATTCCAGAAAATAAAGATTTGTATCTATTTCTCAGTTTTTACTTCTTCACAAAAATAAATTACAATGACCTTGGGTATTGTCATTAAGAGATTATTTTTATTCCTTTGAGGATCACTAAAGGAAGGAAAGGGAGTGAGAAGGGAAGGAAGAAAACAGGGAAATGAGAAAGGAAGGGAGAATAGGAAAGGATGGCAGGGAAGAGAAGATAAGAGGGGGAGGAAAAGGAGGGGAGAGGAGTAGAGAGGACAAGAGAGGAGGGAAGAGGAAGAAAGGGGAGGGCAAGGGAGGAAAAGGAGGGGAGGAGAGGGATGGAGTTCCCATAAGCTGAAATATTAGAGTAGTTCCAGTTTTTCCAATAGAAAATTACAATGCATGGCAGCATTGGAACAAGGTGGGATTATAAATCTATAACAAAATATTCTGCTCATCCCCTTCCAATTATAATAAGAAATGGGAAAAGACATATTTGTGAACATAAGCATAGTCTTTATCTAGGTCAGAAGCACAAAGAAACACGCATAGATGGAAATATAGGAAGAAGCACCAAAGCCAATGAAGACAGAAGGGAGGAGGATAAAAGACAGCAAAAGAAAAGCACAGCAAGAAATCCAGGAGAAGAGAATCCCTCATTAAAAGACTTTTAAGCAATTCTGCTGCAATCTGTTAAAAGTTGTATTCTGGTATTACTGTATGGGCTTAAACAGGAATGCTTAATTAAAATTAAATTAAATTTTGAGTTTTTCTGAAGAGTCAAAAGTAAACTATGAGCTAGAAGTAGCCCACATTTTAAAGACCTCAACAGAATCTTGATATTCATTTAGGAAGAAAACTCTATATTTCTTGATCTGTCAGTTATGAATTTAACTGTAACTAAAGGAAATAAGATTAACAGTGACACAAGCCATTCTATTATACAGAATGAGTGCAGAGGAAGTTGCCAGCAGGTGTCCACGTACTTCTCAATGACGTCCTTGGAGATTCTGGAATGCAGGGCTCCAGGATCCTTGCCATGCAGATCTCTTCATCACAGTCACTTCATGATTTCTAGTCAGCCTCTCAACCTCTAGTGCACAGAAGAGAGAATGAGACTTGGGGAAGGTGGAGACAAAGTGTAAAGAGACGCTTAGCCTGGCCTGATCTTTGATACCCAGAAATCCAGGGCTTTCTAGAAAGCTTCACTCAGCCATCTTGTACTTATATATCATTGGTCAGAACCCCATAACACAATGAAGAAGGGACTGTCCATGGGCATTAGTGAGTAAATCATGAGGGTGCAGATAAAACACAAATAGCAATAAGAGGATGGGTAGATAAGGGGGAATGACAGGAGTGATAACCAAAATGATGAATGTAGGGAAAAGGCCCTATGGAAACCTACTACTTTGTTTTTTTGGTTGTTTTTATTTTTATTGACTTTTTGTAATTTTCATACAAGATAATTTTGTGGTATTTAGATCCTCTCCCCTATCCACACTTCCCCTTACTGCCCCCTGCCCAATTTAGTGTAGTCTGGATAGATGATAGATAAATAATAGATCGATAGATGATAGATGATAGATAGATAGATAGATAGATAGATAGATAGATAGATAGGTAGATAGATAGACAGATGATAGATAGATGATCGATAGATAGATGATAGATGGATGGATAGATGATAGATAGATGATAGACATGATAGATAGATGATAGATGATAGATAGATAGACTAGATAGATAGAAGATAGATAAAAGATACACCATAGATAGATGATAAATAGAAGAAGAAGAAGAAGAAGAAGAAGAAGAAGAAGAAGAAGAAGAAGAAGAAGAAGAAGAAGAAGAAGGAGGAGGTGGAGGAGGAGGAGGAGGAGAGGAGGAGGAAGAAGAAGAGGAAGGGGAAGAGGGAGGAGGAGGAGGAAGATGATAGATAGATGATAGATGATGATGATAGATAGATAGATAGATATTAAGGCTTATAGAGTCTGATTAGTGTTCCCAAATGTCCTTCAGTGTGGGTCCTTCCACTGAAGTTTGGCTAGCCTACCCAAAGTCCCATCCTTGAAAGAGACTGTCTCTTCCCCTCCCAATAGCCATCAGTTGTCACTGTTTCCTTAAGTTGGCTTGGGGCTTCTTACTTCCTCATTCCTATGCTGGGATTTTATCTGGTTTAACCTTGCATAGGACTTGTGCATGCTGTCGCTGCTGCTTAGAGTTCATTTGAGTAACTGGTCAGTTCTCTGGAAAACTCTGTATCCTTGTGGCCATCCACCACCTCTGTTTTTTACAGTCTTTCTGCCACCTCTTCCACAATGATCTCTGAGCCTGGGAAACAGAAGTTTGATACAGGTGTCCTATTCAGGCATAAGTAACCTGCAGCCTCTTATTCTCTGCACATTGGTCAATTGTGGGTTTCTGTGTTACTCACTGCTGCATAAAGAAACTTCTCTGGTGAGAGTTGAGAGATGCATTAATCTATGGATATAATGATAAGACATTAGGAATTGTGGAAGACAGGCTTGAGCCCAGGGTGAAAGTCTTAATGCCAGCCATACAGCAGGCCTGAGGCGATGCCGACTGCTGGAGCCACAAAGAACACCTTGTGACATTTGCTCCCACTGGCAGATCATGAGACTGATGCCTAGAGCTCACCACTCCCTGATCACCACCCTTGAGATTCTAAATTGCAACACTTAGACATTGCAACAGCCTGGGTCACGTGGTTCCCAGGAATCCAGGCCCCCTAATCTGAAACTTGTTATGCTAATAAGGTGTGTCACTCGCAATGTCATGATAGGACACACAGCCTTGCCAAAGATCTGAGTTGTAACTTCTTGATTGGACCCCTACCCCTACATAAGCTTGTGCCTGTCTACAATAAACCAGATCTGCATCAACAAACTTGGTCTCCTGTGTCTGAATGAGTCTCTGCTGACACAGTCTCCTCACCAGCCCTGGGGTCCGGGACAGGCAGAAGTAGTGATGATCAGAGGCAGCGCTGGGCGAGCAGAAGAGCGGCCACAGCTTGCTGCCGCAGCAAGGAGCAAAGGGTGACACCCAGTGGGAGCAGAGGAGTGACGCCCGAGCAATCGGAGGTGGCCCCCATCCGATCGCAGGTGGTGCCGGGGCTAGCAGAGGAGGGAACCTGGAGACAGCACCGGGAGACTGGAAGAGCCTGCAAGGAATCAGTTTAATAAAATAACTATTTAGTAGAAAGCCAATATTAGGTTTTCCCTTAATGTCCTGTGACCTGTCTAGCCTCAGGTCACTAACCTGATATAAACGTCAGATATGGGCTCTATCCTATGAAGTGGACCTTAAATCCAATTAAAGAATGGTTGGTTACTCCCATAATATTTGTGCCACCTACTGCAGTGGGCATATCATGCCAGGCCAGTTGTTATTATAGTTCACAGGATTCACAGCTGGGTAAGGTGGGTGATTATTTTTTTCCTTTTAGCGGCATGCATAGCACCTTCCAGCACGCTAACCAGTAAAAATGAGACTCTAAAGTTGACACTAGCTTGATTTCTCCTTGTTCATTCTCTAGCTCATATATGTAGTGTCTTCAGAAGGAGGGTCTTACCATCAAGTTCTGGTAGGAAACCAAGAGTAAAATCCTATGACTTTGCAAGCCAACTAAAAAATATAAGCATTAGAAGGACGAATGTTTGCAGGGCTGAATAATGTTGAACCTAACAGCCAGGGACTGCTAAAACAAAATTTCAGTGTCAGGTGTGGGATACCTCCTTATGAGTCATTGATCAGGAAGACCCCAGAGGCTCCCAAAATAATGAAGGCTTTTACCTACCAGAACTAGAATTTTGGAAAGTCTCACCTTCACCCAGATTCATGTTTTCATTGAAGAGGACAGTAGCCATTTCCACCCTTGGCAATCATGTGCCTTGATCTGATGACAACCAAAAGAAAAATTTTCCTCCAAATGAAAATTTTTCTATTCAAATAAACTGGGTCTTGCTTCTTTACCAGTTCAATCAAGGCTACAGTCTAATTTGCTTGAGATATACATCATAAACAAATTAATGGCAAGCCTTTAAAATTCCAAAATGTAAGTGCAATACATGAAACTGTGTCAGAGGTCTTCATCAGTTTGGAATTCAAAATACTGAATTGCTTGTACCAAGTGAATTTGATTCTTCATGAATTTATCATTTGAGTCTCACAACAATGATAAAATATAAGCATTTGCCTGGGTGCATATTCAGTGATTACAAGTGAACATGAACATTCTCACTTTCTATTATAAAGACTCAGAAAAACACACATGGTTTGTGTGTTTCCAGATTCTTTTGACAATGAAGTGTGATTCAAGTCTAGGATGCTTGATAATTAGTTTTGTTTATAATATCTGTAAATTGTCATAGATAAGGAGCTTCTGAAAGCAAAGAATTCATGAGTTTACAACACATACTGTATTCTAGTAACAATCTTTATGCTCTTAATTGTATATTTTTAATTATATACATTACATATTTTGAGATAGCAGCATTCTAAAAAGATGTGCATCACATTTAGTACAGTGTTAACAGAAATGTTTTCTGGATAGTGAAATTAAAAGTACTCTATGTGTAGGTAGGTATGGCCATTCACCTACACTAGGCACCCAGGTTATACTACAATCTTATCAAAATTAGTATATTCTATTAAAAATGTTTTCATGTCAGTCTTTCATTTAAACTACAAGTTATACAAGAGCTCAATGATCTTGTGTTTAATTCCTATATCTTATTTTAGAAGAGTATCTGGGAATCACTGGGTTCTTATGGTTTACAAAATGAACTAATGAGAAGATGGGTTTGATTCAACTTTATCATTCAAGGTCCAATCATTATTTCAGACATTCTAATCAAGAGCTGATGATCCATATCTGTTCTTGTAGCTGCACCAATGCAATAAAGCTGCTAATAGAGTTTTGAAGGAAGGATGCACCTGATGATAGAATGACTTCACATTCCTAATATGAGCCTGCATCTTACAATTATGAAGACAAAACTGTTGACCCTGGATGCTGAACTATCACTGCTGTGGAATCTCCATCAAAATATGCTTCAAAAAATGTTGCCAGATGCCACTATTTTAATTTCCTGTTCATGGGAAAGTGGCATTTTATCAACATTTGGGCAGTTATTTGAATGCAAAACATATACTTTAGAAATATAAAACTATCAGGTCCTCATTTGAGTTATGACCTAATAAATTTCCCTGCTGTTTGTTTTTTTTTTTCCTGAATGCTAGCCAAAGAGATAAAACTCCTAAGCCAGATCAAAAGGGTTTTATGACTCATGGTACAGCAAGCAGGAAGAGCATCAGCAAATTTGCAGTAAATCCTCTTGTGGGGAAGTCATGGAGGGGTTCATGTTACACATGCTGAGTACTCACATCCTAGCTCAGGCACACTGGAACTGGGCAACCACCACCTTATAGAAGAGAGAGAGAAAGAAATTTGCAACTTGTTTGGTTAAAGAAGAGATGTTCTAGCATCTTTCAAGATTATTAGCTATATAAACAGTCCTGAAAACAATGACCCCAAGAGCTGGGGAGATGGTTTAGTCAATAGCATGCTTATTGTGCAAACATGAGGACCTGAGTCCAGCACGCACAGAAAAAAGCCAGGCATGGACTGGAGAGATGGCTCAGTGGTTAAGAGCACTGTCTGTTCTTGCAGAAGACCTGGGTTTGAATCCCAGGACCCACACAACCATCTATAACTCCAGTTTCAGGGGATCCAGCCCTCTTCTGTCTCCATGGGCAGTGCATGACACAAGTTCATTTACACACATGCAGGCATAGCACTCATACATATTTTTTAATAAAAAGCAGGCATGTTGACCTGTGTTGATAGTTCCAGCATTGAGGCAGAAGAAATAGTAGGTTCCTACAGCCCACTGGTCATCCAGCTTAGCCTAATTAGCCAGCACCAAGTCTTGATGAGAGACTCTGAAAACAAAGTTGATGGCTCCTGAGGAATGATGCCCTAGGTCAACCTCTGACATCCACACCCATACTTACATATGTGCACATAGATACATACACACATGTGACTCCAGTGAAAAGCATTTAGATCCTTACAGTCTTAACATACCCAGATAGGCAGGCTGTTATGTAGCCTGCAAAGGACTCCCTCTCTCCATAAAAACTATTATTATGTAAGTTTAAATTATCAACTAATTTTTTTGAATACTTTACCATTGCTTCCACTTTGGTTGTTGATTTTGTATTCGGTAAGGAATATTTAACAAGCCTAATTCTATGAAGACCAGTTTTTGGATCTAACTTCATCTCTGTCTCAACCTTTTATCACAGGAGCAAAGAATAGGTGAATGAAATGGCAAGAAGTGTGGCTACAGCAGAAAGTAGGTTTGATGGAAATAATCAGATTTATATCTTAGATAAGTGGGTAGGTCATGCAAAAGTACAGATAAAGAGGCTAACTAAGGAGCAGCCGCACTGTGACCCAGAAAGTAAGAGTTAGGATACAAATGAGAATGGACCTGAAAAATAATGAAAACCTCAACATGCAAGAATAACTTAGAAAGAAATGGCACAGTTAAATATACATCGTGTCTTTACCATTAAAAATGAGTCAAATTTTATGTAAATGCTCAAAATAGGTATTATGTTTTGCTATAAACACAATGAACTTTATTCTGACATGTAAAAAACAAAGTTAGGTGCTGGAGAGATGGCTCCATGTTTAGGAGTACTGACTGATCTTGCAGAGGACCTGGTTTTGGTCTCTAGCACCCACATGGCAGCTAACAACCATCTGCAATTCTAGTTCCAGGGGATGTGATGCCCTCTTTTGACCTCCACGGGCATTTCACATACAGGTGAACTTCTTACGTACATGGAGGCAAACACTCATACATATTAAATAAATAAACAAATAATAAATAAATAAATAAATAAATAAATAGAATTGCCAAAGTTAGAGTCCAGTTGAATTTAAGAGATGAGGTAGAAGAATCCAAGTAAAGGAAGCTCTTCCTTGAGCAATTAACTTACCTAGAAAGCAAAAAAGATGTGCAAGTATAGAAGTGCTTTGTTCTTTCATGGCTGCCTGGTGTCTGAAATGTGTTAGAGCATCCAAGATACCCGACAGAAGTTGAATATGTAGATCTGGTACTTTAGAAGTAGAACTGGGCATGTTCTACAGAGATGAATGGTAATTGAAGTCATGCAAAAAGGGTCTCAGGCAAGAAGTGTTAATCCAACGTTCTCAATGACAAGCAAGCAGTTTAAAACTATAACCAAAGGAAGAAAATCAAGAATGTAGGGTACCGTGAAAACTAAAAGAAAAATTACCTAAAGAAAACAGACAGCAGAAGCAAATGCTGAGGCTAACTGAAATGGCTTTGGAGCTTATGATATTTATTAACTTGAATAAGAAGGTTTTACTCCCTTGGCATTAGCAGTTTCCATGGCATCATGGAGCAGGAATCAAGTCAATATAAAGAAAAGTAAATGAGGTGATGAAATGAGCAATGTGTGTATATACATTTAAAGTATAAATGGAAATAACAGAGGTTTGAGGCTTGTTGTGGTTTAGAGGGTTTTTTTTAAAGATGTTTTATGCTCAACTACATAAGACCAATAAATAAGGAAAGACTGAAACTATAAATACAAGAATAAAACAGGAAAGACAATTAAAGCAGAAGTTAAGTAGGATTTTCAAAGAGCTAAAAATCATGATTTTCAGGTAAATGTTTTTTAAATTCATTTTAACATTTGTCAGATCCCTTGTAACTGCAGTTACAGGCAGTTGTAAACTACATGATATAGGATGCTCAGAAATGAATCCAAGTGTTTTGCAAAAGCAACAAGTACTCCTAACCACTGAGAAACCTCTCCAGCCTCAAATGTTAAATGAGCATGCATCAAAGATATTAATTCATTAGTTAGTGCGGCAACAGGAAAACATTCAGAATATTTGATTTACTTATAGTAATTAAATGAAGGATTGTGAAGGTAAGATTGGTATATTAGTATGAAACTAATATTTTGCTAAACAAAAAAACCTTTGGAATTATCATTCTGTAGTAAATATCCTGGATGGAAACTATACATTACTAATGACCAAAAAGGTTTAAATTTTCACACTACTTCACTAATTCATTTGAGCTGAGTAAAGTGCATATCCTATAATAATCCTTTTGTAGATAAGTAATACAACAGCCCCATATGACAACAAAAGAACATTCCATTCATATTTGGCCTTATTTCCAAGTTTTGAACAATCTTCTTGACACAGAGTAGTTGCTAGGTGTGGTCCCTTGAATGAAAATGGCCCCCATAGACTCCAAGTACTTGGACATTTTGTCCCCAGATGGTGGTGCTGTTTTTGGAGGTCTTAGAGGGTGTGGCTATGCTGGAGGAAACACGTCACTGGGGGCCAGCTTAGAATTCTTAAGCCTTAACAGATCTCCAGTCACTCTCTTGCTTCCTGTGCCTGCTTGAAGATGTAAGAGGTTAGCTTCCACTCCTCCTCCAGCCACCTCTGCTGCCATGCCTCCCTGCCATGATGGGTTCTTGCTCCTTGGAACCGTAAGCTCAAATAAACTCTTCCTTCTATAAACTGCTTTGGTCAGTGTTTGTATCACAGCAACAGAAAAGTGACTAATATACTACGAAAGTAGAAAAAAGATGTATTATTGGGGTGTGGACAAATAACCTTGGACTACATGGTAAGACCCTGTCTTAAAAAACTGACAAATGGAAACTGGGAATGTACTCTTAGGATTAGCAACAGGTAGGCATGATAAGGAAAGAAAAAGTTACCAAGAACATTTATGATCTTTTTTTTTGAGAGTTTTATGCATAAATATTGTATTTGCATTATTTCCACACACCCCCGTTCCTGTTCCCAATTCTAACCACATCCTCCCAACTCCCTCTCAATTTCTTGTTCTCTTCTTTATTATTGTTACAAGCATACACATTTATAATTACACACATATAAATGTACACACATATAAGCATATATATATATATTGCACTGAGCACATTGTTCATCTGTACATGTGTTTAGGGCTAACCACTTGGGATTAGATAATCTATCAAGGAGCTTTTCCCTGAAGAAGGCTGATCTAAAGAAGACTGAGTCTCCCTCCTCAGAATCCATTCATTGCCTTTAGGTCTTCATCTAGAGATGGGACCCTTAGAAATTTCCTCATCCACACTGGCATGTCAACTGGGACTGTCATTACGCAACTCTTGTTAGGCTTCCATAATGTGGAAATCTCATGAGTACAACTTCCCTGTCAAGTCTAGAATGCATAATCTAGCAACAGGCACCCTACTGCTCTGGATCTTACAGCCTTTCCACCCCTTCTGTAATGTTTCTTGAGCCTTAGGTGTAGGGGTTGCATTGTAGATGCATAAACTGGGGCTAGGCACCACACAAGCAGTTATTTTGACCAGTTGTGAAACTTTGTGAGAGTCTCCATCTGTTGCAAAAAGAAGCTTCTTTGATGAAAGGTGAGAGCTACACTTAACAGTGAATATAAGGGTATTTAGAATATAGTAAGAAATTACATTGGTCTAGAAAAGTGACAGTAATAGATTCTTCTGTAGGGTCCGTGACCTTTCCAATCGTGTGTACTTGACTGTTTACCAGACTGGAAAAAAAGATGGTGGGTAAATAAACACCTTTGCCTCACCCTTCTCCTGCTCTCTGACTAAATGCTAATGACTGCCATTGGCTAATTCTATCCTGATGCCAGAAGCCAAAGATGCTCTTTTTGTATAATTTTTATTGAATTTTTGTTTATTTCATACAAAACACCATAATCATCTTTATACCCCATCTCCACCCCTTCATAACCCATCCCCTCCCCGATTGCATTCTGTCTTCTATGGTAAGGCCTATCAAGTCAAATTAGTATTCCCAGACATCCCCCAGTGCAAGTTCATCCACTGAGCATCAATGGGTTGGACATTTCACAGACACTTATTCTCTGTGTAAGAGCAGTTGTTGAACTCTTTAATAGTCTCTGTCTGTTGAAAGGAAAAAAAAAAGCTTCTTTGATGAGTGGTGACTGGCATATTTGTCTGTAAAAAATAAGGATCCATGTTTAGCATAGAGTAAGAAATTACATTTGTCTAGGAATATGACAGCCTTAGGATTTTCTCTAAGATCTGTGACCCCTTCAGCCAGGTGTATTTGGCTATGTTTACAGTACCACACATGAATTCCTTCTCATTGAGTGGGCTTTAACTTCAATTAGGTAGCTGTTAATAACCCCTAAGATAAAAGTGCCATTACTACCCCAATGTAGTTTGCTGTGCCAGTCATTGTTGTGGTTATTAGGCCTTAAAACTGGGACTGGACCTTCGATTGATGTTCTCCCTTAACAGCTTGCATAGCATTTTCCAAATCTATGAGATCTAACCTTTAGTGAGGTGGCTTTCAAGTCAGTTCCAGCTCCATTGCTCCAAGTCCTGGGTCCAAAGTATGTCCTGTCTTCAGCAATAGGGTCTTACCTTCAAGGTCTGAGAGTCAATCAAGGGCTGTAGCAATAGCCTGTATAATTTGGGGAGTCTCTTGGACTATCCCAGCCAACAACTTGAAGGGAGGTTTCTCCTGTCTGACACTGTTTTTTGATATATAGCCTTCAGCTATACACATGAACTCATGTAGAGATATTGTATGTGTAATTTTTTGTAGGCTTTTGAACTAATATATTTCCCTCTAGTTTTTCACCACAGCTAAGCATTATCTATCATCTCCCCTCTCTCTCCCTGTCTAGCATTTTCTCCTCCCTCCCCAGTTAAAGTGTCCACATTTTTTCCCCTTTCACCCTTGATAATACCTGTCTTCTATGGTTCCCCCTCTCTTGAGCTCCTCCTTTCCCTTACCCCCACAGTTCCTTTTATAACCCTCCCTCTTCCCCTCCAGGTTAAATACCTCCATTCTACACATTTCTGCCTTGGTAGCACCTGTCTCCTACTATTCCTCTCTCCTAGGCTCCTTCTTTCCCTTTACCTCCCTGGTTCCTTTCCATTTTCCTCATTCCTGTAGTTACATCAGGATATATATGCTCACATAACAAGAATTTGGTGCTAGGATCCACAAATGAGGGAGAACATACATTGTCTGTTTTTCTGAGTCTGTATTACTTCACTTAGTGTAACAGTTTCTAGTTCCATCCATTTACCTGCAAACTTCATGATTTCATCTTTCTTTACTGCTGAGTAGAATTTCAGTGTGTAATTATACCATATTTTCATTATTCATTCATCAGTTGAGGAACACGTAATTGCTTCCATTTCTTAGCTATTGTGAAAAGAGCAGCAACAAACATGGATGTACAAGTATCTCTGTAGTAGGATGATTCCTTTAAGTATATGTCAAGGAGTGGCATATTTAGAACATAGGGTAGGTTCACTTTTAGTTTTTTAAGAGTTCTCCACACTGCTTTCCATTGTGGTTGCACAATTTTGCAACCCCACCAGCAGTAGATGAGCATTCTTCTTTCTCCACATCCTCTCCAGAATTTGGTATTATTTGTTCTCTTGATCATAGCCTGTCTGACTGGGGTAAAATGCTATATTAAATTGGTTTTAATTTGCATTTCCATAATTACTGAGGACGCTGAATACTTTTTAGGGTGTTTCTTAGTCATCTTTTTTTGAGAACTCTGTATTCAATACATAAGCCATCTTTTAATTGGGTCATTTGTTTTCTTGATTTGGGGGAGGGGGTGAGTTCTTTATATAGTCTGGATATTAATCTTCTGTCATATATGTAGCTGGTGAAGATTTTATGCCACTTTGTGGACTTTCTCTTCACTTCTGTGGTTGTTTCTTTTACTAAACAAGAACTTTTTTTTCTTCTTTTTTGAGACAGTGTCTCTCTGTAGTCCCAGCTGGCCTGAAACTCGCTATGTAGACCAGGCTGGCCTGAAACTCACAGAGATCTGCCTGCCTCTGTCTCCTGAGTGCTAGGATTAAAGGCATGTGCCACCATGCCTGGCTTAAACAGGAACTTTGTTTAGTATAATGAAATCTCACTTGTTGATTGTTGATCTTAATTCCTGAGCAACTGATGTCCAATTTAGAAAGTCCTTTCCTACACATATATCTTTTAGGATACTATCTATATATTCTTCTAACAGTTTCAGAGTTTTGACTTGCACATTGAGGTTTTGATCCATTTGAAGTTGACTAGATAAGGATCTAGTTTCATTCTTCTACAGGTGGAGATCCAATTTTACCAGCACCATTTGCTGAAGATGCTGTCTTTCCTCCAGTGTGTGTTCTTAGCACCTTTGTCAAATATTAAGTGGCTGAAATTTCATGCACTCATGTTTGGGTCTTCAATGATGTTCCATTGAGCTATGTGTCTGTTTTTGTGCCAGTACCATGCTGTTTTTATGACTATAGCTCTCTAATATAGTTTGAGAACTATAATATGGTAATCCCCCCAGCATTATTCTTTGTGCTCAGGGTTGTTTTGGCTATCTGTGGTCTTTTTTCATTCCATATGAATTTTAGGACTTTTTTTCTAATTCTATGAAGAATGTCATAAAGACTGATTGTAATTTGATCAATTGGAATTGCATTGGATCTATATATTGCTTTTGGTAGGATGGTCATTTTTCAATATTAAGCCTTCTAATCCATGTGCATGGGAAGTCCTTCCATCTTCTGATGTCTTCCTCAATCTCTTTCTTCAAAGATTTAAAATTTTCATTAAATAGAATTTGATGTTTTTAGTCAAGGGTATTCCTAGATGTTTTTTGAGGCTATTGTGAATATAAAGGTTTCCATCTACTCTTTCTCAAAATGCTTCCTATTGGTATATAGAAAGGCTACTGATTTTTGTAGATGGATTTTGTAACATACTTCTTTGCTGAAATTGTTAATCATTTCTAGGAATATTCTGGTGGAATTTTTGGAATACCTTATGTAAAATATATTCTGCAAATAGGGCTAACTTGATCTCTTTTCCAATTAGTACTCCTTTAACTTCCTTCTCTTGTCTTATTGCTCTAGCAAGAGTTTCAAGCACTACATTGAAAAGGAGAGGAGATAGTGGACAGTCTTGTCTAGTTCCTGATTTTAATGGGAATGCTTCCAGTTTTTCTCCACTTAGAATGATGCTGGCTGAGGGTTTGTTGTATATAGCTTTAATTATGTTGAGGTATGTTCCCTCCAGTCCAACTCCCTGTAGAACTTTTAATATAAATGCATGTTGAATTTTGTCAAAGACCTTTTCTTCGTCTTTTGAAATGACCATGTGATTTTTTGTCTTTAAGTTTATTTATATGATTTATTACAGTTATTGACTTACCCATATTGAACATCCCTAAATCTCTGGAATAAAGTCAACTTGATCATGCTGGATGAACTTTTTGATATGTGTCATTATGCAGTTTGAGAGTTTTGAATCTATGTTCATTAAGGATATAGGTTTATAGTTTTCTTTTTTGGTTGTGTCTTTATCTGGTTTTGATATTAGAGTGATACCCTCTGTTCTCCCTCTGTTTCTATCTTTTAGAATAATTTAAGTAGTATTGGTTGTAGATCTTCTTTACATGTCTGGCAGGATTCTCCTATGAATCCATCTGTCTGGGCTTGTTTTTCAGTCCCGAGGTTTTGTATTACTGTTTCAATTTCCTTATTTGTTATAGGTCTGTTTAAACTGTTGACCTCTTCTTGATTTAGCTTTGGTGGTTCCCATGAGTTTATTCCATTTCTCTTAAGTTTTCAAATTTAATAGAGGATAGCTTTTTAAAGTATTTCCTTATAATGTTCTGGTTCTTTTTTTGGTGTCTATTGTGATGTTTCCCCTGATTTTGTTGATTTGGATTGGCTTTTTCTTTCTTTTGGTTAAGTAAGCTAAGAGTCTATACCTTGTTTATCTTTTCAAAGAACCAACTCCCAAATTTATTGATTCTTTGTATTGTTTCTTTGTTTCTATTTCATTAATTTCTGTTCTAATTTTTGTTATTTCTTCTCATCTGCTTGGTTTGGGTTTATTTGTTCTTGCCTTTCCTAGAGTCTTGAGTTGCAATATTACTTATTTGTGCTCTTTCTGATTTTTTAATGTAGGCACTTGGAGCTATAAACTTCCATCCTAGGACTGCTTTTGATGTGTACCAGAGGTTTTGTTGTGTTATGTTTTCAGTTTCATTTAGTTCCAGAAATATCTTAAATTTTTTCTTTCTTAATTTCTTCTTTGACCCATTCATCATTCAGGAGTGTGTTGTTTAATCTCCACGAGTTCACAAAGTTAGTTACCAGGGCTTCTATTGTGTTTATTTTAAGATTTATTGTGTTGTGATCTGATAGAGACATAGAATTATTTCCTTTTTATTATTTATTGAGGTTTGTTTTGTACCCCAGTATGCAGTCAATTTTAGAGAAACTTTTACAGGCTGTTGAAGAGAAAATGTATTCTTTGGTCCTTAGGTGGAATATTTGGTAGCTGTCTGTTAGATCCATTTGAAATATGGTATTACTTAATTCAAATGTCTCTCTCTTTACTCTTTGTCCAATTGACCTGTCTACAGAGATTGTTTGGAAGTCCCTTACTATTACTGAGTTTGGGTTTGGTGCATATATGTTCATGATTGTAATATTTCCCTGGTCAATTGTTCCTTTGATCAAAATGAAATGACCCTCTTTATCTATTCTGATTAGTTTTAGTTTGAAGTCTATTTTTTCATATATTAGAATTGCAATTCCCCACTTGTTTCTTAGTACTATTTGCTTGGAATATTTTTTGCATCCTTTCACATTCTTGAATGTGAGATACATTTCTTATAGACAACAAAAAGATGGATTTTGTTTCTTTTTCTGTATATTTTTATTGACTTTTTGTGTATTTCATACAAAACATCTTAATCAGCTTTATACCCCATCTGCACCCTCCTATAGCCCCGCATCAGATTTCATACATTCTGTCATTTATATTTAGGCCTATCAAGTCAAGTTGGTATACCCAGATGTAACTCAGTGCAATTTCATCCACTGGTGTCTAGTCAGCCTATCTGGAGTCACTCCCTTGGATTCTGTTTTTTAATCCATTCAACTAATCATTGTCTTTTGACTGAGGAGTTCAGACCATTGATATTTAAAGTTCTTATTGAAAGGTGTGTATTCATTCCCATCTTTTATGTTTCATTCTTCGTCTAATTTTGTTTCTGCAATTATATCTTCATTTAGTTTCTGTTGTCTCTTGGGTATTCCTTTCTTCAGCCCTTTGTAACGATTCAAGTATTCTCTGAAGGGCTCAATTGGTGAACATGAATTCTTTCAACCTAGTAATGTCATGAAAGATTTTTCTTTCCCCTTCAACTATAATAGACATTTTTGCTGGGTAGAATATTCTGGGTTGGTATCCATGGTCATTTAGACCTGGGAATACTTTGGCCCAGCCTCTTCTAGCTTTCACTGTTTCTGATGAAAAGTCAGCTGTAATTCTGACGGGTTTTCCTTTTTATGTGACTTGTTTTTCTCTTGCAACTTCCAGTATTCTCTCTTTATTCTGTACGTTTAGTGGTTTTGCTATGATGTGCCATAGGAAGTTTCTTTTCTGGTCCTTTCTATTTGTTGTTCTATGTGCTTCTTGTGCTTGTATGAGTACGTCTTTCCTTAATTTTGGGAAATTTTCTTCTATAATCATGTTGAAGAGCTTATCAGTACCATTTGCTTGGGATTCTTATCCTTCCTTTGATGCCTGTGATGCATAAGTTTTGCCTTTTCGTGGTGTCACTCATTTCCTGTGTATTCCATGCCTGGTTTGTTTGTTTTTTTTATTTTTCACATTCTTTAAGCAGTCCAGTTCTTCAAGTTTATTGTCAAAACTTGATATTTTGATAATTTGTGTTCTGTTTCATTCATGATATTGGCGAGGATTTCCCCTGTTGTTTCAAATTGGCGTATAGAGTTTTTCACTTCCTTCATTTCAGCCTGAGTTTTCTTCAATATTTCTATCTCTTTTGTGAATTCAGTGAGAATTCACTTACCATCTTTTAGTTCTTTGAACTGTTTGTGTGTTCTTTAAACTCATTGATTTCTTTGATCATGTTTATAGTTGGTTGCTTTTTTTTTTTTAATTCTGGGTTACCTCTAGGAGGTTCTCATTGTAGAACTCTTCTATAGGACTGGTAGTGTTTGGTGGGAACACATTATTTTGGCTTTTCATATTATTTTTTTTCATTGTGGTTTTGGCATGTGGATTTTTTTTGTTGCTTGTGATTCTGATATGAAACTCAAGCCTTCCTTTATTGAGTTGAAGTTTGATTCTTTTTGTGGTATTGCTGTACCTTGGTTGCTTTCTGATTAGGTATGAAAATCTGGTTAGTCTAAGCTTCAAGTTCTCTTTTGACTTTATATTGGAGGGACCAGATGGCTCCAGTCAGGCTACTCAGGAGCAATCCAGGAGGGTGAAGTGTCTCTAGCTACTGAGGAACACTTCAGAAACCTCAGATGGTTAGTACCAAGGTCCAAGAAGAGGAGATGGGAGATGGATGTACTGATCTCTACTAGTCAGCAGGGAAGACTAAGACCTGGACCACTGGGAGGGACTGCACATGGTCCCAAAGAAGGGGGATGAGTGCAGTGCTATTTAGCCAGCTCACCTAGGTTGAGTTAGGTATAATCAAACAGTTTTAAAAGTTCTGGACCCCTACTAACCAACAGAAAAGCCTTGTCCCAGAGTAGTGGGAGGGACTGCAGATGGTCCCAATCAGGGCAATGGGTGAAGAGATATTTAGGAAGTTCACCCAGAAGCTTAGTTAGGTGCTCTCAGGCACCCGGGGCTGGAGAGATGTCTCAGCAATTAAGAGAACTGACTGCTCTTGCAGAGGACCCAGGTTCGATTCCCAGCACCCACATGGCAGCTAGGAATCATCCTTAACTCCAGTTCCAGGGGAATCCGACACCCTCTTCTGACCTCCGCAGCATTGCACAACATGGGTGCACTCACATACATGCAGGCAATACACTCGTACACGTAAAATGAAAGTAACAAATAAAATTATTTTTTTTGAAGTCTGGACCCCTAGTAGCCATTAGGAAAACCTCATCCTGGAGCTGTGGAAGGTGCTGCAGATGGTCCCCAAACCAAATTTTAGCAGAGAAAATGACAGAGATGGTAGGTGGAAACCATCCATCCCACAGAAGGATGTAGAAAGTAGAAGATAAGTCTTAAAGAAGACAGATAGCTTTTTATTATTTTATGTGTATGAGTATATTGCCTGCATGTATGTAAATGCACCTGTGTTATCCAATGTACACGGAGGTCAGAGGTGTTGGAGCCCATGGTACTGGTTGTTAGCTGCCTTGTGGGTGGTGCTGAGATCTGAACCCAGGTCATCTGCAAGAGCAGACAGTACTCTTAACTGCTGAGCCATCTCTCCAGCCCCTACAGAAAACACTTTATTTTCACAGGAGTAGAGAAGAATAGATTAGTGTAGCTACAGGATAGTTTGTATGTTAGAATTTCAGGGACTTCCCCATTCAATGGATTACATTTTCTCAGGTATCTTTCAATTAATCCTTGAATGAGAGTTGATAGGAATAGAAAGAGTAGGTAAAAATAAAGTTGTTTGGGTTGGAGTTTTGAGAAAAGAGGAACTGTTTGGTTCTTACAGATAAACAAAACTGAGCAGGCAAATCAACATAAAAGTTTTTTAGCAGTGGGAATAGGAAGAATTGAAATGGAAGGGCCACAAAGTCACAGTGGAACCCACTGTCAATGCTGTTTCAATTATTCTCCAGTATCATTGGATAAAATGCTTGCTGTTTCCTTGCCTTATCCATGTGACCTCCTGAGAGTGGTTGTAAATTTAACAAGACTATTTTTATAGGTCAGGAAACCATAAGTCACTTTTGGGAAATGAGTTTTTGAAGTGACTTCTTAAAAACGACCTCTGCATTCCTGACACATGCGTCACTGTATTTATAAAACAGAACTATATAAACTTTCCCAGTGAAAAACATCATACAAGCCAAATTAGACTTCTTCAGCACCCTGTGCTCAGGTTGTTTCTCTACCAGGATACTTCTGAGAGAATCGCATTTTCATGGGTGTGGTGCCTCTGAGTAGCCTGGTTACAAATGAATGCATTATAGTTATTGAGGTTTTTTTTTTTTGGAATGCTATGATTAGAATGACTCAGTTTTATAGACTATGATGCCCAAATGTTGGGGTCCTCTGTTATGCAAGTAGAAGTCTCTTCACGTCCGGATAGCTCACGAGCTCAGAAACCATGTGCTACAGATTCCTTTCATAGCAGAGTGCCTTCCTGGCATCCTCCCTGACTCTTCTTTTACAGTGCTCGCCACAAATACATGCCCTCCGGCACAGGAGCTACCAGGTTTTTAATCAGGCATTGTCTGATAGCCTGATAGAAGCCCACCGCCCTATGTAAATGAGGCATCCTAAAAGTACCTATCAGCTAAGACTTCTTCTGCTGTCTCTACACTATAAATAGTCCTAGTTTTACCCCAATAAAGTTGGAGCTGGAGCTGAATCACTGAGATCTGAGCTGAGCCACTTGTCTTGAGCTGTAACACTAAATCCTGTGATCCAGTCTCCCCGGGGGGCGCTGTTCCTCCATCACCGACTCACGGACACCCTGGCTTTCGCCGTTCCTCGTACGCTTCCCATGTGGTCCAAGTGGCCAGTGGACCTCACATCCTGAGGAAGGTATATGGGTGAAATAGGGACGGGATCAACTGAGTAGACCTCAGTAGCGGAGGAGCTTTCACTGCCCAGGAGTGCACACTGGTACCCTGAGAGCCCAGCGCGTGCTCGCCTATACCCAAATACTTCAGGCAATGTGCAGTTAAGAGAGTTCGTCTTTGATAGATGCACTTATATCATTACTCATGAATTTTAAAAATTAGCAAAATTTACATTGTATTAAATTGTTTCTGAGAAAAGGTTAAACCACATCCAGCAATACCTCATGATAGAAGCTACCTGGGAACATCTGTAAAATATCAACTGGATTATGATATATAACAAACTAAAAATATTCATTTATTTAGTTAATTAGCTGAACTCCAGAATATTTTGTAAAAGGATAGGAAAAGGCAGCTTGTATTTTTTGAAGCAGATGATAATGTATACGGTACATTCAAACACACTAGATGGCACCATAAGTGGTTTGTTTTGTGTCCAGGTATAATCACATAGCACCACAAGTCACAGATTTGAGCTTCTGTAACTAGCTGCTTCCAACCACAATCCTTCTAAATCTCTTCGACGATTTTGTCTATCCCTGGATTACACACCACTGCAAGAGCTACAAAAAATGCATCTCAATAATCAATACCTCCTGTTTGAATCTGCTACATTATCCAAACTTAAAGATATTTCCTTAGTTTATCTCAACAAATTATTACTGCAACAAACAATAATTTTTCTAGATGACCAATGAAGATAATTCGTTGAAATACCATTGTGTGAAAAGAATTATAATTTCTTAAGTGACCTTGACTATCTCTGAGTCTCATTAAATGTCATTCTTACTTCCTAGCATGTGCTCAATTGATTTGTATTCATGGCCTTTCTCTTGTCCCCAAATGTAAATGCCTTATTTAAAGTTCTTTCTTATTCACCTTCTCATTAGGTATCTTTGGGGACTAGCATAATACTAGCTCCATAAGTATTTGATGACTGCTGGATTGATGGGTGGATGAATGGATGGATGGATGGACAGATGGATAGATGGATCAATCAATGAATTACAAAGGAAAATTAAAATATCTGCTAAATAATTTAAAGAGCTGTCATCTATTTACCAATTGAAAATCAGAATTAAAATATGCTATTGCTGAGTTACAGAAAGATCAAATTGAAAGGATATTTATGATGTATTTTTAACACTTGTGTCAAATGAATATGATATATAAACCAAAACTTTCATAAAACCCAATGTACAGTATAAGCTCTTGGTTTTCTTTTATGAATGAGTCTAGACTAATTGGATTCTAAACCTTCTACATGCATCCTGATAGCAGTATTATATACACTATCTGAAGGGTGAAATAGCCAAATATTTACCAACTATGAACTGCTGGGGAGATATGGGAGGAGTTGGAGGGGAGGAAGTGGGCATGGATTTGTTCAAAACACCTTATATACATGTATAAAATTCTCAATTATTTATGTAAATAAATAAGATGAAAAAATATAGTAAATATTATTTTATAATAAAAATAAATGACATAGGGGCTGAAGAGATGGCTCAGAGGTTAAGAGCATTGACTGCACTTGCAGAGGACCCAGATTCAGTTCCTAGTACCCACACAGCAGCAAACAACTGTTGGTTATTCCAGTTCCAGGGATTCCAATGCCCTCTTTTGGCCTCCACGGACATTGTATGAAATGGAGCACTTAAATACAAGCAGGCAAAATACTCATATACATAAAAAGTAAAAATTTCTTTTTCAAAAAGAAGGAATGAAATATCCTTTATATGAAATATGAAAGAATGAACCTTAAAAACACTGTATTGGGGACTAGAGAGATGGCTCAGTGACTAAGAACACTTGTTGCTCATACAGAGGACCCAAGTTAGATTTCCATTACCCACATAGCAGCTTACAATCATCTGTAACTCCAGTTCCAGAGGATTCAACACTTTCTTCTGGCTTCCGTGGGCACTAGGCATGCACATGGTACACATACATACATGTAGGCAAAACACTCATACACACACATGCACCATACACACACACACACACACACACACACACTTCTTAATCTTTAAAAGAAAAAAAGCATTGTACTACTTGAAAGAATTAACCATAAAAGACCAATCAACATATAGTTCCATTTTTGTGAACTTCCCAAATCAGACAATCCACAGAAACAGGACACACTTTGGGCACTCGGAGAATGCAAAGATAGAGAACAGGTTTCTTGTGGAGTGATAAGAGTCTCAAAATTAGATGGTGGTGATAATTGTGCAATTCTGTTAATATACCACAATTACAATTATATTGTAATTTTACTGTGAGTCGTTGAATGTTATGGGGCATGGATTATATTTCAATAAAGCTATTTCTTTAAGTGAAGATAAAGTGATTTCTTTTTCCTAAATTATATAAATTGTCAGTGAAGCCAAAACTGGAACCCATAATTTCCCAGCTGGTCCAATTACTGTCTCCAACGCTGCTGTTATATCAGATACACGAACGTTGGCCTTTCAACCTCTTATTTCAGTGTTGGTGCTTATTTCTCTTTCTTTCCTCACATTTCCCAACCTCCTCCAGAGCCCATGCTGCCCATGCCCAGCTGTTAAATGGCCTTCATTTTTTAATGTTCACAATTCAGCTTTATTTCGTATTTCACTGATCCTCAGGGTGACTTCTTATACTATAGGTCTATTTTGTCCACAAAAGGGTCCTATGAGACTAGGTATGTGAAACTTAGTCATCAAGACGGTGGGGAAAAGATGACTTTAGCTGTGTGTGAGCAGCAGGTGGGAAGCCATTGAACGACAGAATGATTCTGTTGCAGGTTTCTCCTTCCATTCATAGAAACCAGAGACTAGCAAGCTTTGCTGAACTTGATACTCTTACCTGGGAGATTCACTTACAGTCAGTGTGTGAGAAATGCCATTTTCCAGATGGCTTCCTCTCCTGTTACGAGTTCTGGCTTTGGCTTTCTGCAAAGTGCTGGAGCTTCTCCATGCTTTGGTGTTTCAGGTGTTTATCTTGTCTTTCCCCTCTGATGGGGTTTTCCACTCATTGTTTTATTTTGTTTCCTTTTGTAGGAAGAGTATTCTCCATTGAGCTCCATGGATTTTTTGGAAAATATAAACAGCCATTTCCCAACAGAGAGAGTATACAATGAATGACAGCTCATATAATTAAGGAAAGTCATAAGGCAGCACATTTTCTTTGTGAAAGATATGATTAACTTACATTTTAGAAATAAAGGTGAACACCTCTTGTTCCACCATTGTGGACCTCAGAGAAGAGAATCAAATGTTATTGACAAATAGCTCTTTCTTGTTCTCCAAGTGAAGGTGTAAACTATTTCTACCAGTTGAATTTTTAGAGTCTTTCACAACGTTGTTAAAAACATGTTCTTGTGATTTTAAGCACATGAACTTTAAGTGAACTTTATTCACTTACTATCTAGAGTTATTCATTTCCCATAAACCCCAAATTATTTGGGTAAGTTGTGAAACTTTTGTAAGAAAACTACTACTACTTGTCATTCAACTTGACATCAGGTTTTAGTTATTTTTTTAAATATTCTATTTATTATTTTTATTTTGTGTGTACATGAGTGTATTGAATTCATGTATGTAAGTACTCCTATGTTGTGCAAAGCCCATGGAGGTCAGAAGAGGGTGCCAAATTCCCCTGGAACTGGAATTGTGGATAGTTGTTAGCCACCATGTGGGTCCTGGGAATTCAACTTGGGTCCTCTGCAAAAGCAGGCAGTCCTCTTAACCAGTGAGCCATCTCTCCAGCCTCTTAAGTAGTAGTTATGTAGTAGGACTTGCCCAAACATACTTAGTGGTGATGAAGAGGTGTTATGACAAAGGAAGGTTAATTATGTAAAGAAGAAGGAAGGGAGAGAAAAGAAGATTCCCCGGGTACAAACTATAGATGTAGAACTTCACTGTAGTTCACATACTAGTTAAGAGGGAAAGATTTCATGTAGCAGACCTTAGTTGCCTACCCCACACCCATTTTCTGCCTTTTTTCTCTTGCTCACAGAGGCTAATAACAACCATGTGTCCAAGACATGAATCATGATTTGTCTCACCAGTCATGATTTACTGTACTCTTTTGATTTCCTCCTATTTGGGATGACAGTGTGTTGCAATGTGCATAGAACATTAGTAGCCATTTTGCCACCATAATACTAAGAGGTCAAAGACTGGATGTGCTAAGGGACACAAAGATAAGAAGGAATTGGATTTTTGATGACAGTCTGAGTTGAACCAAACTGACTGCCTCCTCTAGATTCTTTGTAATGCAAGATTGATTGTAAGTAACTACAATTGAATTAATTCTCTGTTTAGAGTTTAATCTTGGACCTATACATTGTAATTTGAAACAGTGTCAGATGATTTTTATACCATCAAAAATATATATGACATTATCAGCTACAAAACAATTTAGCCCTCTGATCAGTTAGATAATAATATAAGCTTCTCATCAAACTCCAAAATAGGATAACAGGAGTACATCTTTCTCTAACATCCCTTTGGACAAGACAGCATATCTGGAGTGACAGATGCTGTCACCTGAATGGTAGTGGACATTACTCTAGGTCCTCTTTGAGCATTGAGGTATAATTCACAAAAATCATCCTTTAGAAAAAAATACTAGAAAATTTTAGGGCTTTAACTCAAGAAGATAAGCTGTGGTTGGTGATATTACTTCATACTCGATCTTATTTGACTTGCTGATCTTACTGCATTTTGAATAGACTTGCGGCTGCATAATGACATCTCCATATGAATATAATGAAGATGGAAACTTCGTGCTGCCTAGCAAAGTCATAACTATCACAACATAATAGCAGAACACATCACTGCATCTATGATGCTGCTGGTATAAACAAACCATGCTGTCAGCTATATGAATCCATGGGATGCAATTCTGTGCAGACCTTTATGTTGGATGATAATAATAATAAACAACGATGTTATTGCTTTATGATCATTTTAGAATATTCTACTTCTTTGAATAAAAGTTTGCTGTAAAGTAGCATGCCATGTTACACTGGCAGCAACCTCATCCATCTCATGTTCATCTCATCTCTTGATTTTATCATTGTCTCTTGTGCTTCAATGAATCTTCATATGTTTTGTTCATTGTGGTGCTACAAGCAACAAATCATATCAGATATTATATACAAGCCACATGTCCTAGGTGTAATCTAGACCACCTAGATTTGAACTTCATGATATTCAAACTCCCTAATGACATATGACTCAGAACATATCCTTGCTATCAAGCAATGTATGGATCTATACATATTTCTGATTATTTCTGCACATAACCTAACAGAAAGCCTTAAGCATCTAAAAAGAGAGGGCACCTTTTGTATTCACAGACAAATCCTGGTCAAGGAATATGTAGCCACACTAAGTAGTAGGCATCCTATCCCTCTGCCTGGCTGCTAGCACACCCTTTTCCTACACATTTTTATTCAATAATGAAATTAAATAGCATAAAACATGCCAAGACACAAAATGCTGTTGTCACATATGTTTTAATTCCCTGAGTAAATAGAAAGTTTATAAAAATAAATACACTCACCACTGCCTCTTATCATTTATTGTTAGCTATTTGATATGCAGGGTTCTTAGGAATAGATACGTGATCTAACAGAAACTTTAACTCAGTAATATTAAGCTGACAATCACTTAGTCAGGAAGGAATACCTGAGCAACTAAATAGATCAGAGATTGCATTAAGCACTAAACACAAGGTGGAGGCAGGATTTTTATCAGCAGATTCCACACATGGGAAGGACCTAGTTATGTATCTAACAAATCGCATCACATTGTGATTGAGTTCTATAACAACGGCATAGGACCTGAGAAGAAAGTTACAAAACTCAGGTGTGTCTGGCAAGGCTTTTGAGAGGCAGAACTGAATCTTGAAGGGCTAATTGGAATTTTCTAAATGAAGAGCAAAAGATACATACTAACCAGCCAGAGGAGACGGGTTATGTAGATTCTAAAACAATAGAAATATAAATAATTAATTGTGGTAAGTGTGAGGGGCCTATGTGAGGGAGAAGCAGCAGAAGGGAAGGGAAGGACTTCTGGGCTGTGATGAAAAGTTTAGCTTCTAAAAGTAAAAGGAAGATTATGAAACATTTTCCACACGGAAGTAAAAGATCCTCCAGGCAGCTTAAGGCCCGGCCAACTGACATGGTAGGAGCTTGGCAACAGAGAGAAAAAAACTCCAATAAAAAAAATTATCACAGTGGTAATATATGATCAAGAAATACCAAGAGAGGCTGGAGAGATGGCTTCACGGTTAAGAGCACTTTCTGACCTTGCAGAGGACCTGAGTTCCTTACCCCTACACTATGTCTTACAACCATCTTCATCTCCAGTTCCTGGGGTTCCAACACCCTCTTCTGGCCTCTGAGGACACTGTATTCAGATGGTGCACATACATACAGATAAGCAAAACACTCATACAGAAAAAATAAAAATGAAAAAGAAAAAAGAAAAAAATATCAACAGACAGAACTGCAAGATTTAGTAATCCATTAAGCAGGACTAAAAGTGCCTGGGAAGTCTTGAAAATGGCTTGGGTTCTGACAACCAACTGGGGTGGAAGTGTGTAACATCTTTTTAGGAAAACAAATGGAAAGAGTTGGGTTTTGCGTGTATGGGAGAACAAGTTAACAAATGCTTTTCACAGTATTGGGTTTAGGAGCTCATGGTTTATTCAAGCACAACCAACCAAAGGATCTAAGATTGCCAGCAAAATTTCCAAGCAAACCAGAACTAATATTAGCTCTTGACAACTTTTCATTCAGCTGTCAGTCTCTGTTTAAAAAGAAAATCAAGCAAAAAACCCTGTCATCTATTAATAAAAGCACTTTACTTTTACAAGAAGTTATTTCAACATATTTCAACACCAAAATTAAGAAATGATTCTTAATATAAAAGGCAATTTGTTTAGTTGGATAAATTTGCCTTTCTATTGAAACTCAGCACAAGTGTCCTTATTTTCTTTGATTTCCTCCTGTCCCAGCATAAACCCCTTCACTGACTGAAGACATAAAAGTCATAAATAGGCATTTGGAAACCACTAAAATGAGCTGCTGCACACTGAGATCTGGAGGAAGGTGGAACACAAAGAACCTAGTTGTATAATTTGAACGTGACAAAATGAAAAAAACCACAGTACTGTTTACTTGGTACCTTGGATGTGCCAAACACTATAATAAGGTTTTATGTAATAAATCATTTCAACATCTCAACAATTCTGGGAGTTGAGAAACAGCACACTTTTTACTGATGAGGAAATTGAGACTAGAGACATCAAGCTGCCCAGCATGACCAATAGGAAATAACAGCTAATATTCAGTTTTTCACAAACTTGCAGTTCTATACTTTCTGCCTGCCTGGAAGTATATAAAGAATGAAAGAGAACCACAGATGGAACTCTGAGGAATACTGACTCTTACGAAGATGCTCCAAGAGAAAAGGGCTCAGAAGAAGAAGATAAAGAAGGCCATGCAAGACAAAGAAGAGAATGACTTCCAAAAGGCACACGTTGTCTGAGAGGCTGAAGCAGAGGGATTGTGAGTTTGGGAATACAGTGAGATCCTGCCTCAGAGGAAAGGAAGGGGAAATGAAGGGAAATCTATTGGAAAGAAGGGTTTGTTCGGGGTGACAGCTTAAGAAGGGGTACAGTCTACAGCAGCAGCGAAGTGGCACTGGGAACATGTAGCTGGCGACACCATCTATAGTCAGGAAGCAGAGGGGCAAAAGTTGGGGCTCTTCAGGCGCTTCTGTTCACTTTCTGCTTTTATTCAGTCTAGGAACCCAGCCCATATTTATGGTGAGTCTTCCTTCCGTTCTCAGTTAAAATTCTCTGAAAATAGTCTCATCAACATAGCCAGATGTGTCTCCTAGGTGATCGTCAATCCAGTCAAGTGGATAATGAAGATTAACTATCATATTTTCAATTATAAAAGTTGTTTCTAACTGATGTAAAGATTTAAAAAGTAATTTACATATAATATTATCAGGAGAAACTGATACATTGATATCATGGTGGGGATAACTAAGTGCTTTCTTATCAAATTCCAGACACGAATTTTCATTCCTTATATACCAGTCATAGAAGCCTTACCTCTAAACTTCTAATTCCCCCTTTTGCCCTGCTCTGAGAAGGCAGATCTGAGACCCTGGTGTGGTTTCTGTTATTAGCCTCTGTATCGTCATTTAGGAGGCTTTATGTTTGTGCTTGAAAGCCATTGTAGGTAAAAGTGTTTTGCCTCCTGCTGTGACATGGTCGCTTGGCAGACACCTGCTGTGCGCACCAGCCCCCTGTCCCAAGATGGAAGCAAGGCCCTTCTTTCTACACCAGGCTCCTCCAGCACTCAGCCTCTCCAGCTCCTGCAATGCTGTGTACCTCTCACCACCTTCAGGCTGAGTAACATTGCTGCAGGTGGGAAATAACGTGCACAACATTCCCTAGGACCCTCAGGCCAGGTTTCTGCAAGTCCTTGGCAGATTCCTAGGAAATTCCCTCAAGGTGGCATTACAGTGACTTCTCTGATATCTGGTGAGGGTTAGGCCTTATCCAATAGGTCTAGAGCTCAGCCTGGAGACTGGGGTACAGGACGCTCTTCCCCATGTCCCTCCACCATGCGAAAGCAATCACTGTTCCTTATAAACGGTGTACTGCGTTCTTCAAAACTAGCCAAACCCTCACTAATACAAACCATTCTTCTAGCTAACAATTCTTCATCTTGACCTTTCTTTTTCTAATTACTTTATTATTTCTCTCTCCTGGTTTGACCCAGACTAACAGACTTTAGTTACATTTGCCTTTATTAAAATAATTTAATAAGCTAAATTTAAATAATCATAACTCTACAAATTGCAAAGAAGATAACATCATAACTTTAAAAGAAACTATGCCAGGTCTGGAGAGATGGCTCCATGGTTAAGAGCACTGACTGCTCTTGCAGAAAGCCCAGGTTGGTTCCCAGCACCCATACGACAGCTAACAACTGTCCAATGTCAGAGTAACTCCAGTTCCAGGGGATCTGACACCCTCTTCTGACCCTGCGGGCATTGCACAGTATAGGTGCACTTACATACATGCAGGTAATACACTCATACACATAAAATAAAAATAATAAATAAAATATTTTTTAAAAAGAAGCAACGCCTCTCAGACCTTCCTCAATAGGCACTTTTACTGAGCACCCGTTCTGAGTTAGCTAGCCTGCTTCTCGTTTTAGTTCAATTCTCAAGAGAACCTCAAGAGGAGGTACCATATTCCGTTTTCACAAGTGGAGGACCTGAGACCTACGAAGGGTAATAACTCATCAAAGTCCATGTCCCCGGTAACTGGCAAAGATAGGGTTCAAAGCCGACTGTGCTTGATTCCAAACCCCAGGCACTTCCCCCAGTTGCTTCCCAGAGTGTTTCTCAGTTGATGTGTTTGCCCCTCTTGACCTCAGCTGCCTCTTTTCACAGCATGCCTCAGAAGAAAAAGACAGCAAGAAACAGCTGCCTGGTACTCTACTGTAGAACACACACAAAAGAAAGGGCTTTCGTGTGCCTTTCTCCTCAATCCAAAAGAAATATTTTGTCATAAAAGGAGTAAAACTGAACCTGGCTTTTTCTCTTTTTCAAACAAAACTGGCTATTTAGGCTACAATCACACCATCAAATTTTAGTCCTAGAGTTCTCTTAGTATATTTAGGCGTTTTGGTTTATATTACATAAAACGATATATTTTTTTCAAGTGCTAAATGAAAAATAAAATCCCACTGTCAGTCCCAGACTCTGTATCTAACAAAAAATATCTTTCAGTTATGAAGGCTAATAAAGACATTTGCAGATGAAGGAAAATTAAAATTATTTATCACCAACAGACTTACTCAAAAAATAAGCGGGTCTACCTCTTTTGCAATCCCAGCTACTCCGAGGCTGAGGCAGAAAGATCACAATTTCAAGGTCAGCTTGGGCAACTTAGTGAGACCGTCTTTAAAATAAAAGGGGTACAGGCTGGAGAGTTGGCTCAGAACTTAACACTTGCTGTTCTTCCAAAGGACCTGAGTTCGATTCCCAGCACCCACGTGGTAGCTAACAACTGTATATAACTCCAGGTCCAGAGGGATCCAATACCCTTTTCTAGCCTCTGTGGGCATTGCAAACACATGGTGTACTTGTATACATGCAGGGAAAATACTCATACAAATAAAATAAAAATAATAAATAAAATACTAAAATAAATATATAAAAAAATTTAAGAGGTGGTTCAGTAGTAAAGGACGTACCTAGCATACATAAAGTTATAGGTTTGCTGCCTAGTACTGTAAGCAAAACAAACCAAGAAGAACCTAAAGGAAATTCTCTAAACAGAAATGAAGAAACAATACAAATGTACCTTATAATAGACAATAATCTTCATGAGCTTTTCATCATATTTGATAATTGATAAGCCTGCATCGTAATACCACCTAATGCCAACACCATGCCCCAAGGCTCACAGAATTCCTGATATACCATCATAGATCCTACATAACAGTACCATGAAGCCAGATATCCTAGGCAGAGCAAAGGAAATGTAGCAGTGATCATGTGACCATGGCATCCATGGCTCTTACCACACACACTGTGCCATCTAAGCTGCATTCCGCACAGAAAGCTGAAATGACTTTTGAAAAGAGCTCATCCTTCAGCATGCGGTATTGAGCCTAATCTAATGCAGTAATGTTGTGTCTATAACAGAATAAGCAGGTCCAACAAACAGAGGAAAGAGGTAGACTCAGCCTCTATCACCATCTCATCCAAAGACCTAGCTGGCTAAATGGACATACCATACCATCCCCACAATTTTAGGCTGTATACAATCTTCCCACCAAGGACACAGTAGGAATCGGACTAATCTTAAAGCCCATGCTACTGCCTGTTCACTTGGGGACCTAGGAAGCAAGGAAATAAAAGGGCTACTGTAACTGACAGAGGTAACCGAGCATGATCCTTACAAGGAAGTATGACTGCTGGGCAGACAACGGTCACAGAGGAGGATGTTGATCAGTCTGACGCTCCACTGCCAGGCTCACCAAGAATGGGCACATGGAGCAACCCAGGCCTGATGAAGACTCAGCCCTCTCAGAGATAAGCTGGGGCCTGAGTCACCCCCTAGGCAACCCACTCAGCCTAGCGGAAGTGCCAGTCAGTGGGGACAGAAATGGATAGCAAGGCAGGAAGTGGTAAGTACTAATTATGACCGTAGGACAAAGTGAAGTGGCAGCTGCTAGAATTCATCCTAGTAATCCTCTTGTGACCAGTCAGAATCCTGGCAAGCTGTGCCTGATGAATGTGTGTCTAAGCTCAAAGTGTACACCACCACAGAGGACACTGCTGGTGTCCCACCCACACTGTGTAAAGAGAGCAGCAACCCTTTTCCCAGCTACTATGAGCTGATAACAACTCACAGTTATTCTTGCCTCTAGAGAACCGCACTCATAAAAACAGGAGTAAACAGAAGCGATGTCCCCTGGGAGGCCATGATTGCCATCAGGGAAGACACTGCTGAGAGCTCACAGGGGCTGGATCTCTTGCTCTCTCTCCCTCTCCCTCTCTCTCCCCCTCTCTCTCTCTCTCCATCTCTCTCTCTCCCTCTCTCCCTCCCTCTGTCCCTCTCTCCCTCCTTCTGTCCCTCCTTCCTGCTTTCTGTCTTGCCCCCATCTCACTCTGTTCCCCTCCCTATTTTCTTTCCTCTTTCCTCTCTCTCCCTCTCTCTCTCTGTCTCTCTCCCTCTCTCTCTTTCTTTCTCCCTCTCTCTCCCTCTCTCTCTCCCTCTCTCTCCCTCTCTCTCTCTCTCTCCCCCTCTCTCTCCCTCTCCGTCTCTGTCGCCCTCTCTCCCTCTCTCTCTCCATCTCTCTCTCCCTCTCTCTCCCTCCCTCTCTCCCTCTCTCCATCTCTCTCCCTCTCTCTCCCTCCCTCTATCCCTCTCTTGCTCTCTCTCCCTCTCTCTCCCTCCCTCTCTCCCTCTCTCTCTCTCCCTCTCTCCCTCCTTCTGTCCCTCCTTCCTACTTTCTGCCTTGCCCCCCTCCTTATCTCACTCAGTTCCCCTCCCTCTCCATTTTCTTTCCTCATTCCTCTCTCCATCTCTTCTCCCTCTCTCTTCTTCCCTTTCTCTTTTCTGTCTCTTTCTCCCTCCATCTTCCTTCTCTCCCTCTTTTTGTCTCCTTTCGCTCCCCCCTTTCTCCCCCTCTCATCTCTCCATCTCCTTTTCTTACTTTACTGTTTTCTTCTGTTCCTTTCACCAAAAATATGTGGCTAACTAATTAAATAAAAATGTCTGTCTCATCCTCAACTTTCAGGAGAGTAAGAACTGAAGAAAAAAGAAAACTAAATCAAGATTAACATGTGAAAGAAGCCAGTTTGTAGCTGAGCCCTGGAAACCTTTCTAACCCTGGCATCATCTAATCGACTGAGCATGTGGAAAACAAACCTCTGGAAATACATACTGGAGGCTTGTGGGAAGACCACAAACCTTGGCCTGATGCTTTGGGGCTCTTTCCTCACCTCACTAGCCCACTTCCAGTCTTGGGAGTGCTTTATCCTTCAGGAAGCTGTCTATTTTTACTCCACCCCTAACCTAAAGGAAGAGATTGTTCCTGCCTCTCCTCCTGGCAGCTGCTAGGATTTTTACCTAACCTGTGCTGTTTTTCTCTTAAATTCTAACAGTGTCCTTGAGCTCCCTTTGAGTCCATTACTAAATTCTTCTTTTAATAAGACTAAGAACCCCAAAAGGGAAACTGTAGTTTCCCAGTAACACACAGGACTTGTAAAATTTGATCAATTTTCTATCAAATCTGAAACTTAGAGGTGGAATGATCAAACTACTTTGTATGCGCAAAGGACATGGAGGTGGCTGATGCATCTATTCAAATTTTTTAACCTGTTTCCCAAGTTCCTTCAAGTTTTGACATTAGTCTCCATTTCTTTTTTCTGCATAATTATTTTTAATTTGTTCTTTGAGAGTTTCATATGTATATACAATGAAATATGATCATATGCACCTCCCAGCTCTTCACCGGATCCCATCCAACACATCCTCCTCCCAACCTCATGTCCTCTTCTATTTTATTTTTTAATAACCCCGTAGCTCCAGTTAGTTTACCTCTCGTCAGCCATCTCCATGGTTCTCATAAATGAATGAAACTGGGAAGTGCGCTCTTCTCTCACAGATTCCTTATGTCTATGTATTTGTTTCTTTACTGCAACAGAGCAATTTAAGCAGTAGTTCTTTCTGTGGAAGAAACTGATTGGGTTCCAGTTCTTCAAGCATTATTTTTAATCAAATCCTGGACATACATATTAATTTGTCAATTTATCTATGCGTTTATCACTGTGTATCTTTAAGTCTATTTTCTTCTGAAATAACCACATTTATTATCATCTAGAAAATTAATAATTCCTTGATATCATCAAATAAACAGTCAGTGGGGCTGGAGAGATGGCTCAGAGGTTAAGGGCATTGGCTGCTCTTGCAGAAGACCTGGGTTCGATTCCCAGCACCTGCATGGCAACTAACAACTGTCCTAACTTCAGTTCCAGGGCATCCAATGCCCTCTTCTGACCTCTGCAGCCATTGCATAACACAGCTGCACCTACATACATGCAAGCAATACACTCAAACACATAAAATAAAAATAATAAATTCAATTAAAAAATAATGTTCAAATGTCAGAGATTATTTTATACATTTTATTTTATGGATTTGATTTGATCCCAAGCAAGAATCACATATCGTATTTGATTTTATGTTTCTCAAGTCTTAAAAAAGTTTCCCATACCCGTTTTTCCTCCTTTGTAGTTTGTGTAAAATGCACTCACATCTTTTGCCCTTCAGTGTTCTACACTCTGTATGTTAATCATTGCCTCCTCATAATATCTTTTAACACGGTCTTCTGCTCCCTACATTTCCTGTATGATAGTAGTTAAATTTAGGGGTCTGAACTGGTTCAAGATAAAACTATGGGCAAGAATATTTTAAAGTTGGTGGTATATACCTTTATCAAGAAGTACACGATGTCCAGTGGTTTCTCCTTTGTGGTGGTAACAGTTAAAAATTATAATTTCTTTAACTATATCATTAAAGTTGATTAAATGATGATATCCACATCTTATTGCTCCCTCTTTTATAACCTGTAATATTTTCATGTCAAGAAATTTACCCTCATTTACTACTTGGCTGTCCTGATACATACTTCATATAAGAAAAGCAAGCTAGGTGCTTATTTCTTTCAATGGGAAGAGAAGTTTGCAAGATGAATTTTCATCAGAAAAAAAAATTCAGAAGAGTTCTGCTAATGAGTTTTCAGTTATGGGAGAAAACTGGTTGGAGGAGTTCAGTGGCACTATTTGGACAGCATAGGATGTGAACACAGAGTGTGGAAATTTCCATTTGACTGAACTCTGACTCATGCCTGACAAATATAAAGAACCAGAGACAGGGTGGCCAGCTGTTGGTGAAAGAGCCCGAGGGTTGTAAGCCCTGCCTCTACTGTGAAGTTTATTAGGTCAGAGGGTAGGTGAAGAGTTCCAGTTAATCATATGTGTGTCATGCATGAAACAGAACCTGGGAAAGCATATATCATGTCCTATCTAACTAGACACACTATATAAAAATATATATATATATGGTCATATACAGACAGAATTTATTTCAAGAGACCTACAACTGAAAAGCTCCTAAATGTGGAATAGAAGGTTTGAAAAAAATCTCATTAGAAAAAGATCTAGCTTTAATGACCTTCTGGAGCCAGAATGTACAAAGTCATATTATGTCACTATAAAAACTTTCCTCATCAAACGCTTAAACACAAAAGATGTTTTTAAACATAATCCAAGTAAGCATTGAGCAATAAACTTGTAGGAAGGACAGGCTACACCTGGCCCTTAGTCATGATTGGAAGCAGGGGTGGGGCTAGATGCTGTAAAATTTAGCAACTCCTTTTTATTTCTGCTTATGGAATGATTGAGCATGTGCTCATTTTCATCTGTTTCTTTTAGAACTGCTTCTCCTGTTCCTCAGTTATAAGTTGCCTCCTATTAGAGCATGCCAAGAAGCATACAGCTTTATCCCCGGCATTTTCTTCCCTCTGGGAAGAGAAGGACATCACTGTTTCAAGTCCCAGAATCTAGGATTGGAACTCACTGGCTGGTGTGGTCAACAGCTGAGTCAGCTGTTTAGGAGGCTCCTTCAGAGACACCATGTAGGGGGTGGGGGGAGCGAGGTTGTGATAGACAATTAAATCCACAACTGATATCATAGAGCAAGATTCCAGCACAAGATCTGTGAGTGCCGGAGCTGCTATTTCATATCATGAAACTGAGATTAAATCCCAAACCTCCCTGATACTCACCTTCCACATGTGAAATGTATAGTGATGTTCCTGTTGTTCACCAAAGAGTTCTGTGAGAAACAGTGTAGTGAAGATTCAAAGACACTTTGTCAAGCAAAAAGTAGAAAAAATATGAAAAGGAGAATCATAGTGATGATGATATAATCTCTCGTGATCTTAAGAGATGTCTTTCTCTCTACTTTTATGAGCTATATAAATAGTACCAAACAGTTTATCACAGGCTTGCTACTTTCTGTTTCTCTGCCTCATTTGTAAATATCTTGTATTTCTCCTCAGTCATACAGTAAATTAGAGGTGTATCTCAGTGAGGATTGCAAACTGTGACCAACAGACATGCTAAATCACATGATCAAACCAGTCCCTTACACTCATCTGCCTATACACTGTAATCATGAATTTGTGACTTCAAAATCATAAACAGCATAAACTTTGGATAATGAAAAAACATTAGCCTAAATGCTGTGTTAATATTTTTTGAGATTTTTGCTGCTGCTGTTGTTGTTGTTAACAAAATAGATTGGTAGTCCACTGTAACTATTTAGCTTTTCCACAGTGTACCAAAGTGTCAACTATGAGAAATAGGATCTTTCTCCTACCAAACTAGGAGAATATTTTTCTGAATATCTACTACCCTTAAATGAACAATTATGGGGATTCATTGTTTAAAAAAGAAAAGGGTTAAACCTTCCAGACAACTAAAAGTCAAGGTCTTGGCATAAAATAACCTTTGTATTGATTTCTGTAGCTCTTTTTTTCACTCTGCCTTAGGCTATTTGAACTACAGTGACTGAAATCCAATCTTATCCTTTGGCCATTCCTGCCCAGTCATTTTTTGCTTCAGCAAAATTCTTACTGCCTTCTTTAATGGATTTTTGCAGAGGGAAGAACAGCTACAACAAAAATACAGTGAATTAAATGAACGGACCAAGTCATTAACAAAATCCTAAGTTTGTCCCAGACTCCTAAGAATATGACATTAGCATGGCCCCTGTAACTTTGAACATATTTCTGTGAATATGTGTTCAAATTTATTGAATGCTTTTTTATCAACCAAAATGATCATGTTTTTCTATTAATAAGCTGACTTTTACAAATATATTTTCTTACATAGAAACTTCAATGCATTCATGTGATAAATTTGATCTAAAATGAGTTATTGTTTAATAGCTAAATGTTTGATTAGATACTATTTCACTAACTATTAGAATGTGAATTCAAAAATAAAATTGGCTTATAATTTTCTTTTATTGCTTTTACCTGGCATTAGAATCAAGATTGCATTAACCTAACTAGATAAATTGTAAGTATTCTCAATTTCTGAGAAATAAATATAAGATTAGTTGTTTTCACCTGAAAATTTTAGAAGAAATTTCTTGTGAAAGAATAGATGCCAGGGCTGGAGAGATAGAACAGTGGTTAAGAACACTGGTTGTTCTTGCAGAAGCCCCGGGTTCAAATCCCAGCACCCACATGGCAGCTAACAACTGTCCGTAACTCCAGTTCCAGGGGATCCGACAGCCTCTTCTGTCCTCTGTGGGCATTGCACAGCACAGGTGCACTTACTTACATGCAGGCAATACATGCATACACATAAAATATAAATAAACAAAAATAAATTTAAAAAAAAAGAATGGATGCCACAAAATTCTGGCAGCAAGGGTGTCTTTTGTGACTCAGGTCATGCTGGTTTCAGTTGCTTCGTATTTTTCTAAACATTTCACAGCTTCTTAAAAGTTGCCAAGTGTTTACTAATAGTAGTTCATGATAATTTTATTTAAAATCTATTTTGTCTACAGTTGCTTTTTTTCTTTTTCATGGCATGTTTCTTTTCATTTAGTTTCTTCTCCTTTGCTTACTAAATTTTGTTAGACACATATGATTCTTCACTGTTTTTCACTCTTTATTTTATTGCCTCCTCTTTCATCATTATGAATGCTTCCTTTCTTCTCTTTCTTGGTTGCCATCCTTGGATTTCCTCTTCCGCTTCCTGAATTGAATGTGTATGTTATTAATTTTTAAATTCTTTGTGTCCTGGTGAATTTATTGTACATTCCCATTAAGAGACTGTTTCAGCTCTTAAATACCATGTGGAGATTTGTTGTTTAAATCCTAAAATTTCACAATTCTTTTTATGATCACCTTTTTAAACTGAGGGATTATTTCCATAAAACCTGACATTCACAATGTTGTAATCTGCATATCTTTTAAAAAGTCTAATGTGGATAGATTGTGATCGAAGAACACAGTCCATGTGACATTGGTCCTTGGGATTTATTGAGACTTCCTTTATGGTCTAATAAGTTTTCCACACAAGAGAATAAATGATTTATGTGAGAATGTAAATGTTCAGTTGTTTCACTACGCTATTTGCAAGCATATCCCTATATCTTTGTGTTTACATATACCTTTTAGGGAGTGTAATTGAACCCCATATGCATGACAAAAGAGACTTCATGGATTTAATTAATTTAAGGATCTCAACATGGGAGTATTATCTTGGACTATCCAAGGGGCCCAATGCCATCACCAGAGTCTCCTACGAGGAGGCAGAAGGTCCAAACAAAGAGAAGATTACACTGCTGATTTTGAAGATGGAAGAAGAAACAGGGCCATATGCCAGGTCTGTAAACAGTCACCAGAAACTAGCAAAGACAAGAAAGAATCTCCTAAAGTCTCCAGAAAGTGCTCACTACCAATACCTTGATTTTTGCCCTAGAAGATTCATGTCAAAATTCTGACTTCCAATATTACAAGAAAATAAGTATGTACACCAAATGTGTGGTCATTTGTTAGTCACAATGAAAAACACATACAGATTCTCTGCTTATCGCTTTGATCATCTTTATGATGCTTTTTTAAATTCTTGACTCATGCATTTCCATAGAAAAAGTCATGTGACATATAATACATAATTGCCTGTTTTTATGAACTCTCTTGGCATCTAATTATTTTGGCTGATGAGCTTCTGTTTTCCTGAGGCTGTTGGCTAACATATCCAGTAATATGTGCTGAAGAATGAAAGGAGTATAGCCCCTCATCTTATGTAAGGAGGGTAAAGGTGCTAACTCACAAATAGAAAGTTGGTGCCAAAGATATACTGCAGGCCTTTCCATGTGGAAATTCCTCCATTCCAGTACTGGGCTGGGAACTTAGAATAAAACAAAATTGGGGAGTGAGAATCTTATGATTGTGATGTGGGACTTGAAGTCCTGGGGCTTGATGGGGAGGATGCAGAGGAGTGAAAGAACAAGGTCCATTGGTCAGTCCACATGCCTTTGAGTCATCTCTTCCTCCCAGAACTTACTTATGGGAACCAGCCTCTCTAGGAGGTCTCAAGCTGTTACTGCAAATCTCTGTGGCTGTTAGTAGTATACAGAGGCCACATGAACAAATGCAAGGGAGAACTCTCTTCTACAGCCTATGTCCCTACTCTCTGATTACCTTTAGCCAAGCTTTCAGTATTCACATTAGTTTGGGGGGGGGGGTCCTGGTATTTCCTTAGAAAAAAATTTCTTATTTCTGCTGATTCTTAAAAAACAAAATAAAAGATAACAGAAAGACACAATAGCCCTTGTGAGGTTTCTATCATGTCATTTCTCTTTTCTACTATATCCCATAAATATAGAGTGAAAAGTGAGGCTATTTGTAATCAGGAGGGTGATGGCTAGTATGAGAGTACAAGGCAGCATTGGCAGAAGGGGGTAGGTGTGTCCATGTACACAGCACCTTATTTTGACATCAGCATAGTCCAGAACCTAAGGCATGCCTCAATGGCTAGACGGTCTGATTTTACAATTAGTAGCATTTGAAATAAGTTCTCTATGTGATAACCTTGTTTTCATCGAGTTAATGATCTTCAGGTTGTCACTGAGCTATTATCCTTGTATTTTCTTTAGGTTTTTCTCAAGATAAAGTGTAACTTTCCAAGTGCTGAATGATAAGTGATGGAGAGCACCCTGGAAGCATTTAATATGCAAAGAATTGTTCCCTCCATTCCATATGGAAGGGCATGATCTCTTTGCCTCATTAGAAAGGCAGCATAGAAATAGCACAAACTAGAAGATGTAGGAGTGTGTTGAGGGTGTCCTGGGGCCCTCCAGGCGGGGGTAGAGTTGGCGCGGAGTCAGGATGCAGACTCCGCCAGTCAGGTGAGAAGCAGCCAGTGCAAGCAGCTGTAGACTCGTTTATTGCGGATATAGGGCTCCCTTATATCCCCCCTCCCTGTGTCCCATTGGTCCATTGATAGGTCGTGTCTGTTCCTCATCGGTTCTCTGTATCAGGCCATTTTTGTATCAGCCGTCTCTATGTTTTTTGGCAGAACACAGGATTGCCTCTGCCGGATGTTTTTGCTGCGTTTGCACCCCGCGCTGGTTGTTCAGACCGCACTTCCTCCTACAGGAGTGACTTTTATAAAATGCATGTACTTTGGATTAAGGACTTTTAATTAACTCTAGCAAAGCCATGTGCTCTTGTGTCTTATGACCTGGACACCTGATCTTGTTTCATGGGAACCACTATTTGGGACACCACCCAAAAAGACAGTGAGTGACATTGGGCACGGTAGCACATGCCTTTAATCCCATCACTCAGGATGCAGAAGTAGACAGATCTCTGTGAGACTGAGGCCAGCCTGGTCTACATGGTGAGTTCCAGGTCATCAGGGGCTACAGGGAGACCCTGTCTCAAATAGGAAAAAAAAAAGATAATGAATGAATGAATGAATGAATGAAGCATTGGAAGGCGGCACACCCTCTCCACTGCACACAGTGAAGATTAGGAAGGATATGTCTCTTCATATAGTCTAGCACCAGGAATGAAAAGCCAGATGGTCTGTTAAGATAAGGGTAGAGCCAAACTTGTGCTTCCCCAATTGAGAGAAAATATTTTGAAGAAAATGATGGTGGGGGCCATACTCAAGGACCTAGTTCCAGGGGAAAGTGTTCCAGGGACAGATCCTTCAGCACAGTTCTAGGAGACAAATTGTTCTAACATATATCTGGGGGAATGAGTGTCCTCTGAATTTGGGCCCACTCTTAAAAAACAAATTTAAGAGTTGGGCTTTTTGTTCAGGTAATTGTAATGTTAGTGCAATAACACTTCAGGAGTCAAGAGACCTGATGCTAAAAACTTCAGTCCCTCAATGAAGTTTCAACCATCTTCTCTATAAAGTGGAGTAAGTAATAAAGTCACCATACTTCATGAGGGATTGATTCCAAAACTCTCCATAGGTATTGAAATCTGAAAATGCTCCAGTGCCTTAAATGGGATTGGTATATAACTTACACACATCCTCCTATACACTTTAAATCATGTCTACATTAATTATATTTAATAAAATATAAGTGTTGGGTGTTTGCTATTTGTATTATTTGAGGAATAATGATTAGAAAAAAATCATCTATTTTCAGTTAAGATACATTTTTTTTTATTATTTTCTAAGTAATTTCAGTGGATGGTGGAACCTGTGGGTACAGACCCTTCTTCTTTCTAAATCACATGTATTTTATTACCCTCTCCATGTCCTGCTTCTGCCTCCTTTAAGACCTCTTTATCCCTTCTTATGATCTCGTTAATGACCTACACAGACACACACACACACACTAAAACACACACACACATGCACATATGCACACACATATAATTTTAATTTTAAACCTAGGTTCTTTATAAAAGAGAAAATATGTTTTGTCTTTTTATTTTTATTTTCAATGTATATTTTATTGCATTTTTATGTATTTCATACAATAGATCTTAATCATAGTTAGACCCTCCCCTACCTGTACCTCCTAGAAGCCCTCCCAAGAGGATTTCATATATATCTGTTCATGTATGTTAAAGCCAATCAAGTCAAGTTTGTGTGAGTTCATCCACTGGAGCCTATTCAGCCTATCTCTTAAAGAAGATTAACTCTCCCTCACCCAGCAGTTTCTCAGCTAAGAAAGGAAAAAGAGAGAAAGGGAGAAAGGGAGAGAGAGAGAGAGAGAGAGAGAGAGAGAGAGAGAGAGAGAGAGAGAGAGAGAGAGAGAGAGAGAGAGAGAGAGAGAGAGAGAGAGAGAGAGAGAGAGAGAGAGAGAGAGAGAGAGAAAGAAAGAAAGAAAGAAAGAAAGAAAGAAAGGAACTAAATTAAGCCACACTATCAAGCCAAGTCTCTAGACTTTTGAATTGGTGAAAGCCAAAATAAGCCTTTGTTTTTAAGAATTTGAGAGGATAGCAAGTGAGAGAGCTCAGCAGACAAAGATGCCTCCTGCCAAGCCTGATGACCTGAGTTCAATCCCTGAGACCCACATGGTGGAGAGAACAGATTCCCACAAATTGTACTCTGACCTCCACATGTATACCAGGTGAGGTGCTGTGCACACACACACACACACACACACACACATGCACACATGCACGCACTAAAGAAAATGTAATTTAAAAAAAGATTTGAGAGGCGAAAGGTCTTGTACTATATTTTATATCTTCTGTTAAAAATAATTTTAGTTATACAAAATTTATTACACTAGGATTTACTCTGAGGTATAGTTTACAATAGAATCAATTATTCGTGCAGTGGAACTTTAGCATGAGAGCAGGCTTTATAAACAACTGGTGATCCTTAAAATTAATCCATACTATAAAAAACAGTCCATGGTCTTACATTCATCAAATTCATGCTTAAAATAGTCTGTTATTTAGGATAAAGTAAAGAAAACTTTACATGTGTTACAGGTTTAGTATATGTATTTACATCATTCTTTCTTCCCTGGGTACTTTTCACATCATCCAGATCCCCACTTCAAGCAAACTTTGTGGTGACAATGAGGCCAGCTAACTTTCAGAATAACTTGTACAATGCTATATCCAAAAATGCTTTTCAGAGATACTGAGTGATCAATACTCTTTTGAAAATAGTTTTGGTGCGTCTATTGATAAATGCATACTCATTACATTTAAGAGATGGCCCACAATTTATATACTCTGCCTCATTCTAATAAGTGTGAATTTCCCTTTACACATTCATCATTGTACAATTTAGTAAGATGCAGCTATTAAGAAAAATGCCAATGTTCTTTTGGCAGTACATTATATTGTTGGCATACTGCTGGTATAGGTGTCCCTAGAACATAAACTATAAAATGTCTACCGTATTACATATAATATATATATATATATAAATCTGAGTTAGATCTTATTGTCTGATTCACCACAAATAAATCCATTAACTCATGAATTTTAAATCATTGCTTTTCTCTATGAGACAAGAGGAAAATGTTGATTACCATTCCCAAAACCTAAACTTGAATTTAGTTAGCAACATTATCAAGTACAATTGTTTAGTTCTTTTAAGTTGCACTGGTGCTATTATATCACAGTGCACACAGCACATAAAGTGAATGGGATACAGACTGATTCTACTTATAAATTAGCAGTTTGAAGCAAGTAAATTCCCTAATGAATTTGTTTCGGACCAACTGATAGCTATATGAAAACACTACAAAATTAAAACATTAATACTCCATCTAATTTTATAGCTGTATTTTAAGGTTTAAATTTGAAATGCCATTGTTTCCTTAATCTAAAGGGTTAAGGGAAGTGGGAATTCTGTGGCTGGGTGGCTCGGGAAGACCACATGGTGATGGTGGTTTATTAAATTTGGCTCCAGCATAGTTCTGATTAGACTGAGACTTAACAAACAAGCTGGGACTTGAAAAGCTAGCATTCCCATTTGGGTTATTTGAAAAGTTTCCGCTCCTCCTCCCATTTTGCATGAGCTTCTCTGCAGCTAGGGATGAGTTCTAACCATGTCCTCTTTCTTTCTCACAATGAGCAACCTTTGGCTGGGAATTCCAGTCCTTAGACTTCTCTCTATTGAGCTGTTGGTTCTTACTAACATTTTCAGATTAAGGGGGTGAAATGCTATTCATCTCTCTACTACCCATCTCTAGCGTGTCACCTTTCGGTCTGACCTTCAGGTTGCAAGATTTCTACTACTTGTCCTCTTCCTTGCTGCCAAACCCAGGATAACAGACGTTGCTTTCTGTGAAATCCTTTCCTTTGTCTCAGTGCAGAAGTTTTCATGAGCCAATCTGCTGAGTTCAGTCTAGGAACTGAGGCCAGCATCTGAGTCTTCTCAGCACACACAGTTTGAGAGAAGTTCTAGTGACTTCAAGCTCAGATGGGAGAACAGCAGCTCCCTCATGATGTTGAAGCCTCCCTCCCTTTCCAAGAAGAGCTGAGGCACTGAAGGAACACGTCCACAAGCCCCTACAAGCTAGCTATTAACCACTGCTGCATCTCTGACTGGTTTCTTTCTGCCTCTGTGCTTGTTTATTCTTATATAAAAAATTAAATCTTGGCTGAGCGTTTGATAGTACAAGATGCAAGCATCTTCATTTTTCAAAGTTAATAAACATTTTCATTTTATAACTGTCAATGCTGAGAACATTGCTTTGTACAAATACGTAGTGCAACATGGCAGAAGTATGTTTATGGTCATTCTAGAAATTGTTGAAAGTTATGTCCTATTCCAAGCCGAATTCACATAATGATTAGTTTTCCTGAGATAGGGTCTCATATAGCAGCCCAGGACAGCGTCAAGCTCTCTCTATATAGTAGAAGATGACCTTGAATTTGTGATTCTCCTGCCTCTACTTCTCAAGTGCTGGGATATAAGCATTTACCACCATGCCTGGTTTGTATGGTGCTAGGGATCAAGTCCAGGGTTTCATGTGTGCTAGGCAATGACTTATCTACAGAGCTATAAACTTGTCAGAAACTGAAACAGAAATCTTAAAAACCAGTCTACTGCAATATGATCCAAAGGCATGATCATCATCTGATAACTACACACTAAAGAATGGCAGTAGGAAGATATTTAATGTCTGTTTTCCTGTAACTAACCTGTTATGTTTCTTAAAAACTGAAAATATTTTAGGTAGCAAAAAATTGCTCTATAATTCATAACATACAATAGTATCAAGTCTGAGCAAAGCATTTCAGAGCTCATTAATGTTGCATGGGGCATCGGTGTGTGCAGTGTGACATGTTTCTCACAGCCAAGACTGCAGAGAAGTTACAGGATGCGACACAGACAAGTGCTGCCTAAAATTCATTACACATCTGGCTTTTGAATTAATTTTCAGTCACTGCCTCTTCAGAAGACTTTTTGATGTCAAATTTTCAAAGCTCCCCACATTCAGTTATATGACTCCCCACCCCCATATGAGGTTATGGTCAAAGGTGTGGTCTTGACTACTTTAAAATCTATTTATTTAAAATAATAGCTCCACTGAGCACTGACTATTGCAATATGCTTTGTGTGACGGATCTCTTGCTATGTTTATAATTCCATGAGTGGCCACTTTCATTTCTGTTATTGAAAACTGAAGCTCAGAAAGATTAAATAACTTGCCCAAACCTACACTGCTGTTAAGAAAATCAAGATTTCATTTCATCTGGTTAATTTCAAGAGCTCAGCATTTACTCTTTCTTCTATGCTATTTGACAATCTTGAACCTAATTTTAGGGACACTGAAGGGTCATAAAAGATTTTCAAATAAGTAAATTATCTCTTGTGTTTCAAAAATTTTTGATGAACAGCAAGATATCAGATGCAGTCCTTGAATAAATAAAACTTTTAAATCCTTAGCCATAGCACAGTGTTCACTGCATTCAATATTATCAGTTTCTAGAACGTGGGTCCTCTGCAAGAACAGCCAGTACTCTTAACCGCTGAGCCATCTCTCCAATTCTAGCCCCCTAGATTGGTTAGTACAAAAGAAATGGGGCCCAAGCAAACGCATAACCAGCAGGGTGTGTTGAACACCATTAGTCATCAAGAAAAAAATCTATTTCTATTATCCTTGCATCCACTGAAGAAATTCTTTGGTGTTCATTGTGATAATGATACTCAAACTCTGAGTCAATTTCCCCAGATGGCTTTGATTCTTCCTGGCTATTTCAGATGTGATGTAATGTATTCCTAAGGTACATTAGAGTTCCCTCATCATGCGTACAGATAACACTGTTTACACTGTGTTCTAAAGCAAATATGGTATTGGTGGCAATGCATTCTGTCAATAGTTATCAATCTATACAAAACTGATAAGCTTCTATTGTTTAAATGGATGGTTAAGTATCTATTTTAAACAAAAGAAAGCTGACACACAGAAATGGGTTTGTGATCTCAGGCGGCGTAGCCATTGTAAGCCTCGGATCTGTACAATGTGGTCACTGCGATGAATATTTATGACAATAGACATAAAATTTTTTTCTCAGTGCCAGGCTTGATTTATTCAATCAAGATGAATTCAGTAAATTATAGTTTTAACAGATAAATGAAATATAAATGAAGTAAAGAATTTTAAGTTTTTGATTTAGTGTTTTGGATCATTGCCTCTATGCAGTAATAAAATTTTACTCTTGGATAAGAATTTAGCGATAACCTAAGAGTGTCTTCTCCAAGACACTGCAGCTTAAAGAGTGGAACTCCAAGGGCTGCAGAGATGACTCAGAGGTTAAGAACAATGACTGCTCCAGGTTCAATTCCCAGCACCCACATGGTGGCTAACAACTGTCTGTAACCCCAGTTCCAAGAGAACCAATGCCTCTGACTTTTGCAGGCATTACACGACACAGGGAACTTACACACATGAGGGCAATATACTCAGATACATAAGATAAAAATAATAAACAAAACATTATTAAATGCAAACAGAACTCCAAGACCCTGAAACTGAAAAGAAATGAAGAGAGCCTTGACAAGGCCAAAATCAATGGCTCACCTCCAACTCACTGTCCAAGTCTCAGTTTACAGAGAATATGTGCAATATTGCCAATAGATATTGTGAATTTTAGAGCATGCTGAGTAATTTCTGGTCTTTCCACAATTTCTGGCATAAATAATGCATTAAAAGGATATGAAATCATCAGTGACTTTTATTTTCCATTTCTAAATCTCTTAACATCTTAACACTTTTCCTTTAAAGTCTTAGATTTTTGAATTGGTATTAGGTGCTCTAATTCAGCCTCTTAAACAACATCCACCTTTATAACCAACTCCCATTAGGTGGCAGCCAGATACATCACTTGACCAAATCAGTTAATGGAAAGTCCTTAGGTACATTCAACTATATGTCTTTGTGCAACATCCAGGTACTGCCAGCAAGCCAACCCTAACACCACAGCATTTGAACCTGTATAAGTTAAAGACAACTTTAGTCTGGAATTTCTCCCAATCAAATCAAATTTTCCTTTCTATAGTAGAGCCCTTGTTAGCTAACTTTTTCTATGAAAAAAAAAAACCCTAAGCAACAAACAATACCTTCCTGTCTACCTGGATAGTTTCTAGAATCACCTGCTCACATGCCCAGCAATTGCTCTGTAGATGACCTCCCTGAGACAGTTTGTCTTTGCTCCACATGGTGTCTCGGATTCTGAAGGGCAACAGTTTTCAAGCCTCTGCTTTATATGTTTCCTAGTGCCCTTCTGCCTAAAGCAAATCATGCAGCTTTCTGGATTAGATGTTGACTCTGTTACCCAGTTTGGAGCCAGTATTAGACGGTCCCAAGGAGTTGGAGATTAAAGAAGATTCTAGGAACGGCTCCCAAAAGAGACATGCTTTATTTTCCCCAGTTGAGGGCACACAGGCTGCTAGGCAGACACTGGGCAAAAGTTCATGTAATTGGTATCAAGGACTTTTTATAGGAAATCACGCAAAGGTGGCTTCTTGCCAGAACTAGTTATATAACAGATTATCACTTACTTTTGGGGTCTCATTTGTGCTGACTCAGAGCCATCTGGATATTTACCCTTAGCCATTTTGGTTCATGCCAAAACTCCCTATCAGTTCCATGTTGTCTAAACATAAATGGGCCCTCACCATAATACACCCCTCATCTCAAATAATCTTTCCAGGCCCTCAGAATATGGCCTAATTTAGAAATATGGTTGTTCTATTCAGAATTCAGTTACAGTAAGGCCATACTGGAGTAAGGGTACCTGTTAATACAACATGACCAGTACCCTCGTAAAAAGAAGAGATGCTACCAGAAGATGCAAAATGAACCTGAAAATGATCCAGCTCATGCCATAATAGAAGAAGTATCTGCATGGAAAGGGAGAGCTTTTAAGAGGACAGCTGTTGCAGCATCCAGATTTAGGCTGCTTTTCATTTGTAAGCTAACTTGCCAGAGAAGATAATCCTAGTATTTATTTTAAGTGATGTATGTACGTCTTATTCAAACTACCCTAACATTGCTTTTAATCATTTACAGTACAACACAACTTTATTTCTTAGCCCATACTCATAGGAAAGATTATGCTCACATGAAACAGAATATTTCTTTAGAAAGTGATTTCAGTTGAGTTATAGTTTACTATATTTGATGTTAATTTCAATCAAATGGTAAATTATAGATAATCCCTTTGTTTAAACATGACTAAATCACATGCAAAAACAGTTGATATTCTTTATATTCAAAAAAAGAAGAGAGGCAGAAACACACAAGGAGAAGGTCATGTGACAGCCAATACAAAGGTTGGAAGGATGTATCTCCAGCCTAAGAACACTAAGGATTGGTGACAGTCTCAGAAGCTAAGAGGGAAGCACGGAACAAACTCTCCCCTGATGGCTTCATACAGAGCATCACCTTGCCACCTTAACTTTGAACATCTAGCTCTGAGTCTATGAGGGAATTAGTTTCTGCTGTGGTAAGCCACTGGGCTTGTGGTAATTTGTAATGGCCACAGAGCAGCCTAGGGAAACTAATGCAGATGGCCAAGGGACGATTCAAGGGATGTATGAAACTAAATAGGAAGGCATGAAATGCCATATTACACAGTAATGTGCAAGCGGGGATGAAAAGGATTGTGGCTGTGTTTTCCACCTCATAAAGAAGTATTTCACTATACAATATATTATAGTAATTCCCCTTTATCATCTTGTCCAGGATGGCTCCTCCAGTTCCTGTAAAACGGTCTTTTTAGCCCCCTTGAATATAGGATACCCTTTCATATTGTTGCAATTTGTTCGTGTTCTTCTGAGAAGCAAGACTACAATTTACTGCATGCTTCAGATGTTTTCAGAAATGTGGTTAAGCATTGTATTAATTAGGCTGCAAATGTGGTTAAGCATTGTATTAATTAGGCTGCAAATGTGGTTAAGCATTGTATTAATTAGGCTGCATTCAGGTGCAACAAATGGAAACCTGGCTATCAGGGGCTTAAGGATAAGACTGTTGTTTTGCACAACAAGAAGTTTGCTAATCCTGATTTGGCAACTCTGTGTCAGGTATTGTGTTAAAACTTCTAAGATTCTCTTAGTCTCTCCTAAATAGTTACAAGAAATCTATCTGAGCTCTACATTCTATATCTACATGCAGTGGTGTTCAAAGTGACGACAAGAGCTGGACAGAAAAGTGGAAGAAGTTTCCTAATGTCATCAGGAAGCAAACAGCTTTCCTACAAGTCTTTCATGAAAGTTCCCAGTCTCTAAACAGAACTGAACTCTATTGTGACTCCTGGGTCAGTGGAGGATTTGAAAGCAACTTCCTGCTTTGGCAGTCCTATTGTGGTTCCCAGCAAGGGAGGGAAAGGTTGGAGTACTTTGGCAAATAGTTCATAGACAATCAACCAAGAGTGTCAGATATACTGTCTTCCAAACATGACATTTTGAGGCATGACATATTGATTTTCTCCCCTTAATGTAAGGGAGTTTTAGAGATGACAAATTCTAAGCAACTCTTTAAGCTAACATCTTCTGTCATGATGATAGTAATGGAACTTGAAGACTGAAGTCAGATTGGATTCAATTGCCATTGTCATTTATCAGATGAGTGAGTATGGGCAAATTATAGATAGATTAGATCGATAGATGATAGATAGATAGATAGATAGATAGATAGATAGATAGACTAGGCCAGCTGGGGCTACAGGGAGACCCTGTAGATAGATAATTGATCGATAGATGATAGGTAGACAGACAGACAGACCTCTGTGAGTTCTAGGCCAGCTGGGCTACAAATAGAGATAATATTCACAGATTGTAAAGATTGAATGACTACCACTTACTACATGTCTAGTGCCTGGTAAATACATAGTAAATATGTATTAGTCCACTTTCTGCTTAACATAAAATAGAGTCAGTAGTTCTCGATTCTGATTCAAAGTGAAGGAAGCAAATCAGTTAATAACCTTTCTATCACTGGCAGTGTCCCAAGGTGGTGAATGGCATCACATGGTGAGGACAGAGAAAGCATAAGATGCATCTCTTCTGGCCTCTCTCCTTCTTTCTTAAAATTTTATGTGTATGAGTGTATTACCTGTATGTGTGTAAATACACTCATATTGCACAACACACATGAAGGCCAGAAGAGGGTGACAGATCCCCTGGAACTGGAATTATAGATGACTGTTAGCTGCCCTCTGGTTGCTCAGAACCAAATCCCAGTCCTGTGCAAGAGTAGTCAGTGCTCTCAACTGCTGAGTTGTCTCTCCAACCACCTCATTACATATTTAAGTCCATTTGGTTCATAATTTCTCAAGTTTCTAAAGAAAAATCATTGCCAAAATGTTAACAATAGCTGTCATTGAACATCTCAGCTTACGCTTCAAATGTTTTATTTTTCTGAAACTACCCTGTGGCCAACAGCATAATGCCTCCTTACAAAGATATTACTTGATCTTTTCTGGAATCTATGGACATGTGGAGGGACAAGACAAAGGGGAATTAAGACTGCTGATGTAATTGAGGCTGCTAATAGACTGCCATAAAACAGGAAGTTTAGATGTTCCAAGTGGGACAAATATAATCACAGAAGACCTTCAATACAGAGAGCAGCAGAAGAGTCATGTTGGAGCCGACGAATGTGAGAACAGCTCAGCTGGCCACTACTCATTGAGGAAGGGGGGAGGAGACACCTAGCCTAGGAAACCAGGCAACCTCCAGAAGTTGGAAAGGTCCAGAAAGTGGATTCTCCCTACAGCTTCTGCGAGGGAACACAGCCCAGATGACTCCTTAATTTTAGCCCAGTGAAACCCTCTTTGAACCTCTGACCTTCCCAATTTAGAGGAAATAATTTTATGTCAAGGCTTTAAAATTATGACTTGTTACAACAGCAATAAGAAACTATTACACAGGCTAGAGAGATGGCTCAGCAGTTAAGAGCACTGGCTGCTCTTGCAGAGGACCTGGGTTTGAGTCCCAGCACCCATATGGCAGCAAACAACGGTCTGTAACTCCAGTTCCAGGGGATCCAATACCTTCTTCTGACCTTTGCGGGCATTGCATGATACAGGTGCACTTATACATATGCAGATAATAGACTCTTACACATAAGATTAAAAAAAATTTTTAAAGAAACTATTACAAGCTTAATATACCAAATTACATAATATTTCAAAATCAAAAAATAAGATTTATTTTGCTTATTTGCAAACTTGAAATGTGACCAGAGTACTAAACTACATTTATCGAAGAAATGCAAGTATATATGAGAAAATCTCCTGCATTAGCTTGTAATTATTCAGAGACAACCCCAAAGTACGCAAGCAACCTTCAGAAGGCATACTGAGGGAAGTGTCTGCTCTCACACTCCTCATGCTCATTTTCTTTTTCATTTTATTCTTTCCCTAGTCCTTCACATTCTTCCCTATAAACAGTAATTTATTGTGCATACTTTAAGAAAACAAGAAAAACTCTCAAAAGGATGCCACATATGACAGAAAGTTTTGTGCCAACAGAACAGTATTGACTAACAGCAGGAAATGTTCTGAGACATGAGACAGAAATTTGTTTCTAATGTGATGTGCCTAGTTTTCCAGAGAACAGAAAATTGCCTATTATAAATACATTGTCATGATGGAAATTGGAAAAAATATGCACAGAATTCTTTCGAATTCCACTGAACATTTGGAACTTTAAAACAGAAAAATACCTTTTTACTGTTGTAGATTAACTTTTTTGATTTATTTATTTTTGTTTTATGAGTGTTTTCCCTGCATAACTGTAGATGCACCACATGTGTACAGTGTCCACAGAGGCCAGAAGAGTTATGGATGGTTGCAGACACAATGCAGGTGTTGGGAACTGAACCTAGGTCCTCTGAAAGAGCAGCCAGTGCTCTTACCCACTAAGTAATTTCTCTAGTCCTTGTTATTTTTTTAATTAAAAAAAAGTCAGTTCAGTCTTCTTTAAAGAATTGGAGGTTAAATCTTCTTATTACACAAGTGCTTACTCCAAATTCTCCTTGAACTTCTGATTTCTTCCCTGATTATGAAGACAATGCTTGGAAAAAAGAAAATTATGCCAGGCATGGTGGCGCACAACTTTAATCCCAGCACTGGGGAGACAGAGGGAGGCAGATCCTCTGTGAGTTTGAGGCCAGCCTGGTCTACAGAGTGAGTTCCAGGCAGCTGGAGCTACAGGGAGACCCTGTCTCAAAAAGACAAAATATATATATTTTGTAATTGTATCAGGGCTAGAGAGATGGCTTAGCCATCAAGAGGACTGACTGTTAAAGAAATAACTGAAGAACATAATCATTTGTATTCAGAGGAAGGCATTGCTAAAACCTCATTAATGTCATCCCATTTTATAAGCTTTTTTGCATAGTAAAGATAGAATAACATGTACCATACGCAATTTTTATCTTGATTCCTTCTGCTAATATTAAAACAGCATGCTGGGCATGGTGGCATGCACTTTTAATCCCAGCCTTCCAGAAGCAGAGGCAGAGGCAGGTGGATCTCTGCAAGATTGAGGGCACTCTGGTTCACATTATGACTTCCCGATGGTCTGTGACTAGGGAGACCCTGTCAAAAACAACCAAAAAAAAAAAAACAGCATTTCACTTAAAATATAAAATTATGCAGCCATAATTTTATGTTGCATAATTTTCTGATTTATATCCATTGTACCAAAATATAAAATATATTCACACTTTCCCTAGTGTTAATTAGCTAGCTTAAAAAATGTTCATTGTTTATAAAATAATGCTGCAACAAATAGCTTTATACATAATGAGTTTTCTACATTAAGCATTATTTATTTGGGAATCAATGCTTATAAGTGGACTACTTGTGCTGAAATTAATAAATGTTTAAAAATTTAATATATATGGTCATAAGTCTTCCTAAGGAGGTTCTATCCTCAAGCAATAATTAGAGATTATCCCAAGCCATTTCTTGCTATATACAGAGGACTAATTTCAAGAATCACATCATATGCCACAACTTGATGGTATTGAATTCTCAAATAATTGGCATA
>NW_008332097.1:621990-630336 GCF_000622305.1 Nannospalax galili
TTCAAGCATTTAAAATTTTATTTAGTTACTCTATGGAAGTGGAACCAGCAGTTACAGACGGACAACTGAATAGCACCAAATTCCAGAAACACTCTTTTTTTCTTTTTTCTTTTTTTTCCTGTCTTTTTGAGACAGGATCTCCCTGTAGCCCAAGCTGGCTTGGAACTCACTATGTAGACCAAGCTGGCCTGGAACTCACAGAGATCCACCTGCCTCTGCCTCCAGAGTGCTGGCACCACACCCGGCTTCTTTTTAAATCTTGGTAAACAGAAAACAATATTATTTCTCTATATCTATTTTAATATATTTTAATTGGGTTGAAAACTGTCTTAAATTCATAATTTCACTTTTGAAATTTTTGTAGTCACATTGTTCTCTAGAGTTTATTCATTTAGCAAGAGGTTACAGTGAAATAGGAAGACCCTGCACAAGTGATGGGAGAAATAGTTTATCATGATGTTACTTTCAGGTCAGATACCTAAGGGGCATCTTTCCTGCCAAAGAAGATATGATCCTTTCAAGCTTCACTTTAAAATTCAGTATTTGTGTCCATAAAGAATGCCTAGTGGAGGGCAAGAATTAAATTCCTTGTCTGCACTTTCCTAAAAAATCTTCTGTACTGAAGTCGGTGGTTTCAAGGACATCAAGATGTATCTTATCTAAGAGACAGAGGTGGGCAGAGCCAAGCCAAGACCCTGAACTAGTAATGAGAAAGTCTCTAGGGTTTTAGATGTCCATAAGAATGATTCTCTATTTAAAAAAAAAAAAAAAGTTCCCCGTTTGAAAAAGACATCCTAATAGAGCTATACTGTACCTATATAAGAAATTTGGTCCTTGAAACTTCCACCTTGCTACTTAGAATGTGTATGTGCAGCAAAGCACTACTCCTATATATAATCCTTTTTTTAAAAGTAAAGATGTGATACTAATGTCTTCCAGAAGACTGCAAGCCAGAGACCATATGTATGATGATAAATGCAACTAACTGCTTCATGTGCCTACTGCCGCAACCTCCTTGTCATAATGCGCTGTACCCTCAATCTGTGGGCCAAAATTAACCCTTCTTTCCTTAAGCTGATTTGGTCAGGTACTTTGTCACAGCAATGAGAAAACTAATAAAATAAGACAACTTTGGTTTCAACTAGAAGAAAAAACTAACAAAAAGTAGGTTAAACAATAAGAATATTGCCATCTCAATTATAAAGGACTTAGGTAGGCTTTTCCAGAGTGATCAGTTCAGTGGATGAGCATGACTGGACTTTTAAACAGTGGGATTTTTTGATAATGGGACTTTTAAAGCTATTCTGTCTTCGTTTTGCAACGCTGCAGTGTCTGTGACAACCAAGGCCTTGCACATACTGGAGAAGTTCTCTGCATTTGAGCTGTATCCCTATGCCATGGTTTTATTGAGACATGGCCTATATAGCCTAGAATGGCCTCAAACCTACTATCCTTCTGCCTTGGCTTTCTTGAGTGCTGATACTGAAGATTGACACCACCACACGAAGCAGAGCTAGGTTTTCAGATAGCCTCCTTAGCTCCAGCACACACTTGGATAGTTTATCCATTTTATCATAAGGACAGTGTTAAAAGGGGACAGGATGACTGTAATTATAGTGAAGTAATCATGACTTGTCACTGAACTGGACATACTACTTCCTAACCATGTCAGGCAGCCTCCCTTTACTATGATGTTGATGGAATCAACCTAAAAGGGGGAAAGGTTAGTTTGAGCTAATGGTTTCCAAGGTTTCAGGCTGTGGTGGCATGGGCCTGTTGTTTGGGGCCTGTAGCAGTATAGTGCTTCATAGGAGGAGCACATGAGAGAGGATGCCTATTCACCTCCTGGAAATTGTAAAACAAAACCAGAAAAAGAGTAAGGAGCTATGGCACTAACATCCCCTTCAAGGAACACCTTTAGTAACCTAACTTCCTTCTGCTACACTTCACCTCCAACAGTTTCAATCAAGGATTTACCGTATGGTCCATGGGGGATGCTGATGACACTACACTGTGTACATGGGCAAAGCACCCAAGTTCTATTGGACAAGAAAGAACACAGGGTATGCCAGCAACCAATTTTGTCTACTCCATCATGTTTTATCTGTTTATTCTTCCCCAGAATCTGTCAAGTACACTTTGTATAGTAGAGACAAAGTCAATATTTGTAAAGCCAAGTTATTAAATGAAAGTTAATATTTAGAATAACTTTGCAAAATATTAGTATGTTAATTCTACAAAGATTATTCAAGAACTTTTGAAATATCCTATTTCATAGAATAAAAAGTAAGCCTCAACGAAATAAACTCAGTGTTCTCCTTCACTTAACAGATAGCCTAAATTTTAAATATTTTATTTATTATTTTTATTTTACATGTATACTGTATTGCCTGCATGTAGGTAGGTGCAGCAGTGTCATACAGTGCTCATGGAGGTCAAAAGAGAGTGTCGGATTCCCTGGAACTGGAGTTACAAACAGTTTTTAGCCACCATGTGGGTGCTGGGAACTGAATCTGGGTCCTCTGAAAGAGCAGCCAGTGCTCTTAACTACTGAGCCGTATCTCCAGCCTGATATCCTAAATTTGACAGCATCAGAAGTCTTTGAAATTAAAAACATAAATAAGTGATGTTATACCAGCTTGAAAATTGAGGGTTGATTTAAAGGCAACATTTCTAAGGAAAATAGAATCGTACCATACTGACTTTCTACCTTTAAACTGACATAAACATTGATTCTGCTGTTCCTATTCTCAATTAAGCAACCAACAGTACCTAAGTAACAAGGTAAAGAAAGGGTCCACAGAGACCTGTCTATGTTCCCATAAGTCTAGCTTCATAATTGTATGATGAACAGAGACAGGTCATAGTCAGAGACCTCTGTTCTTCCAGAGGTAGACAGATATTCTGTAAGTTGTTTGCCTGAGACACTGCCATTTTCTCCTTAGTTTGTTCTATGCTTCACAATATTTGTGTTCCAGTTATTAAGTAATTATTCTTCCTGTTCACCACAGAGCAGCAATTCTTTTTTGTAGCAGCAGCTAAATCCATATGACAGTATTTTTAGCCTTTGATGAAACAGCCTTACTGAATCCCATCTCATTGTCAGGGATCTCATCCCCTGTCAGGCCAGGACCAACGGGCCCTAGCTTCACTTAGGACACCGTAATAAACTACTGCAGATGAGGAAACTGTATATAACAGCTCTGAATACTGGGAAGCCAAACTCAAGGCTCTAGCATAGCAGATTTGGCATCTGGTTAAAATACAATTATGGTTCATAGACAGTAATCTCATCACATGTTTCAAGGGGCAAAGGAGCTTGTTCTAGTCTATTTTACAAAGGTAGTAGTCCCAGAGTCCTCAAACCATAATCAACTCCCTAAAGCCCCATTTCCAAATGCCTTCATTTTAAATATTTTTAGTATTTTTTATTTTATGTGTATGAGTGTATTGCCTGCATGTATGTAAGTGTACCTATGTCATGTAATGCCCACGGAAGTCAGAAGAAGGTATCAGATCCCCTGGAACTGGAGTTACAGACAGTTGTTAGTCACCGTGTGGGTGCTGAGAACTGATCCCGAGTCCTCTGCAAGATCAGCCAGTGCTCCTCTTAACCACAGTGCCTTCTCTCCAGCCCCCAAACACCTACATTATAATATTGGCTCTTAACATATGAATTAGGGACAGGAGATAAAAATTCATTCTACAGCAAGAACTTTCCTCTGAACTGAGACACAGGATCACCTGACCAGACTTCCTTCTTCAGAAGCGTACATTTCAGACCTACAAGGTGCATCTTCTAAGACTTGAAGTTTTAGTAAATCTTCTTCCCCTTGTTTCCTCAGTCCTAGCTGCTGTCTGTAATCACTATATCCAAGAATCCTTAGGATTGTCCATGGACCCTTTCTGTTACCTAGTTAAAACAACTTCATAACATTTTTTATAATAAAATCTCTACTCAAATCACTTCTTCCCTAATAGTAAAATTTTATCATTTTCTCCATAATTTTATTGATCCATGGCACCAAGTACTTACACTAAACTGGACTAAGGTATTGGTGGACCATCTTACATAAATGTTATTTTATATTATGGTAAGAAATTGACTCTGGAGCCTGGAAGTACTTACAGAGATGTGGAGAAAGACCAATGTTGGTTCTTACTATTTCTCCCATAGTCCTAAAATAGCTCAAACTTGCACTGAGCAATATTTCTATTATTCCCTGTGCCCTTTCCAGAACAGGTAATCTAGCAATTGTTTATTATTTAGACATCCCCCCTGAGGCATCTCATCTCCTGAACACAAGTGCCTTATGAATACTCCCCTCTGTTAAAACACAATGATCCCACTAAAAGAATCCAGCAATCACATGCCTTCCCTTCTTTTCTACAGCCCCAGTGTTGCTCTGACACCCCTGACACCCTGGAATCCACAGCACAGCTATAGTACAAAACTTACTTCACTTTGGACCAGGGTGTCATGCCAGGCCACTCAGGTCTTTGTCTCCCCTATAAAATTGATTCTTATACCAGATCTTGACAGCAAACAGGACTGATCTGTTGGCCTTTCAATTCTCTAGAGAGCAAATGCAATCCAAAGTTCTATTTCTTTAATTTTTTTCTCAAACTATCCAGAAATGGCTTGTGTTCCTGCATAAATCTGAGGATGAAATTCTCTGGAAAAACTTTGTTGAGTAACAACATAGTAATAGTTTATAATAGTAATTAAATAGGTGTACTAATGTGGCTTTCACCTGACTTTTAAGACACAATGCCAGAGATTTCTTTTTTATTTTATGTGTATGAGTGTTTTGCCTGTATTTGTATAAATGCACCACGTGCATGCAGTGCCCACGGAGACATCCAATCCCCCAGAACTGGAGTTACAGACAGTTGTTAGCATGTGGGTAAGGAACCAAACCCATGGGTTCCTCTGTAAGAATAGCCAGTGCTCTTAACCCCTGAGTCATCTCTTCAGTCCTGAAATGGCAGTTTTTAAAAATAGTGACAGCATTAGACAAAACGACTAACAGCACAAAGAAATAACAGAAAATAGATGCAGCTGTCTTGAGTGACAGAGATGTTCCTGAGGGCTGCGGTGCTCTGGAAGACCTCAAGGAGCACCAAGGGTAGAAGCTGCCCATTTATTGATGCTTACAGCCTAAGCAATCAGAATATCAGTGTTGTTCAATTTTTATTGTTGAGCTCTGAGTGTAAATTTTATCTCAAAGTATCTTCAAAAGGACAGCAAAGCATAGAGAATTTAGGCAATAATCTTACACTAACAAGAGGCAGTTTAAACATGTATTGCCTAGAAGAATTACAGAAGATTCTGCCCAAAATGCTTAGTAGGAGCCAAACTGCATATTGATTTTCAACTTCCATCTATCTACTGCCACAGAGATTGTGTATCAGTAATGCTGAAACCATACCATGTGGATCTATGTAGTCCCAAGAATGCAGAAGCAAAGTAGCATGTAACAAAAGGGGTGTGTGTGTGTGTGTGTGTGTGTGTGTGTGTGTGTGTGTGTGTGTGGTGTGCGTGCCAGTCCTGGCCTTGTTTTCTCCAATCTGTCCCTTGTCTACACCACTTTACACAGGAGCAGGGTTATCCTCTCAAGTCTTTTTCCCAGATTTCATTATCAACCATCTGCCAGCTGTGGTCAGGCCCTGGTGGACTGAAGGAAGAAGTGTTTCTTTCTGTGGAGTTCTTACCTCTCTGCCCTGCCCAGTGTCTCTATGGCTGTAGCTCCTATTGGACAGACCCCAGAAATTCAGCTGGGCACTAGTAGACTGACATCCTAGATGTTTACTGAGGGGCATGTCTTCCTGCTGCTCTTAATCTTCTAGGCACCCCATCATTCTGGACTGAACTCAGCATCTCTGTGGCCTGAGTGAGCAAATTAAATGCCTTGTGTTAAAAACACAGGAACACAAAACCCTTGCTCTTTTCTATTATTCCCTACTGGGAATGAGTTTGATTGGAAGATAATTCTGGATTCTCTCTGTCCTGGACACACTTACCCATTTACAAACAAGAAATTAATTTGATTGGCAAGTGAGAGTCAAGAAAGCAGATGTGGAGGTCCAGCCTCTTCCCTTCCCTTGGCCTTCGAAGTCAGCTTTCCTTCAGTTGGTGCTTGCTCTGCTCTGCTCTGCTCTGAACCCCCTGAGAAATGGATGTAGCCTTTAAAGGGGATGCCGTTTACTTTCTAGGGCTGCCTACATAGAGAAAGTCTGCATAACCTTAACTTTCTGGAATAGGACGCCAATTTGGACTTGAACACATTGCACCATACCACACCAACAACACTAAAGGCAATGTTTTAATTTCTCCATCTGTATCATTGTTCTTTCTTATATCTAAGTTGGTTCAGAACTCAATAAAGAAAATCTTTATTGGAACCCTTAAGACACCTGGCATGTATAATATTCATATACTTTATATTCTAATTAACTGCATTCTTAAATAATTAGATCAATTAAAAACAATAGCTTCTGGGGCCAGCAGCATGCCTGGGTAAGTGTGGCAGCACCCATTGCACCTTGACTCCCCCAGCTTCATTCACCCTCCCAGCTCCCCCACCCCGTCTCTCCTCCTAGCAGGGGAATGACACATTTATTATCTTGCCACCCCAGACCTCTGAACTGACCTCTTAGCCCAAACTCCCCACTGCTTCCTGATCCTTTGCATCCAGACCAAGAGAATTCCTCCCTGTAGTCCCCAGTAGCCCTTCAGGCCTTTTACCACACCCACCTCCCTTTGCATCCCTGAGCAGCACAGCCACCAGCTTCCTGGGGTCAGCATCTTTTCTGGGTAAGTTTGGCAGCACCCACTGTGCCTTGACTCTCTCAGCTTCATTCACCCTCCCAGCTCCCCAATCCCATCTCTCCTCCTCACCTGGGTACTGGCCCATTTCTTGTCTTGGCATCCCAGACCCCTGGACTGACCTCTTGGCCCAGAATCCCCACTGCTTCCTGATCCTTTGTATCCAGACCAACCTAATTCCTCCCTGTAGTCCCCAGGAGCTCTCAGGCCTCTTCCTGCCCATACCTCCCTTTGCATTCCTGGGCAGCACAGTCACCAACTTCCTGGGTGGCACAGTCACCAGCTTCCTAGGGCCAGCATCTTTCCTGGGCCCTGCTCCCAGGCCAGCCCAGCCCCCAAATTCCTGAGGCCAGCATTTTTCTTGGAGGGGTCCAGACCTTAGGAGAAAGCCTGAGAGCATCTGATCCTCATCTAATGTGGGCCTCTGTGAGAACTCCTGAGCAGCAAGACGAAAGCAATCTGGCCACTTCAATATAAAATCAAAAGAGAGAACCTGAAGCCTAGACCAACCAGCTTTTCATGCCCAACAAGTAAACCACAAAAGGCACATAAAGTTTACAAAAAGAAGCAGACCTAAACTCAACAAAGGAAGGCTTGAGTCTCACACAAGAATCAGAAACTACAAAAGAAATGCACATGTCAAAGCCACAGAGAAAAAGATAACATTATGAAAAACCAAAATAATATTTCCCTACCAAGTACCAACAGTCCTCTAGAGGAGTACAGTGAGAACCACCTAGAGATAACACAGAACCTGGAACTCAAAAGAACAATTATAAACATGATAAAAAGAATTCAGTGAATTTAAAGAACACACAAAGAATCAAAGAACTGAAAGAAGATAGGGATAAACTTCTGAATGAATTCAGAAAAGAGCTAGAAATATTGAAGAATACTCAGGCTGAAATAAACATCGAAGTGAAACACTCCATAAGTCAATTAGAAACGACAGGAGAAAGCCTCACCAATAGGATGAATGAAATGGAAAACAGAGTATCAAGACTGGAAGATAAAGTGGACAAACTAGACCACTCAAACAAAGATTATGAAAAATTTTTAAAAACACAAGAATGGAATATGCAGAAATTGTGTGACACCATTAAAAGGCAACTTACAAATCATAGGCATACAGGAAGGAGAAGAATCTCAGGATAATGGCATGGACCAGATCTTCAACAGGATTGTAGAAGAAAATTTCCCAAAATTAAAGAAATACATACCCATACAAATACAAGAAGCATATAGAACACTAAATAGACAGGACCAGAAAAGGAACTCTCCACAGCACATCACAGTAAAAACACTAAACATACAGAACAAAGAGAATACTGAAAGCTGCAAAAGAGAAACAAGTCACGTATAAAGGAAAACCCATTAGGATTACAGCTGATTTTTCAGTGCAAACTATGAAAGCCAGAAGAGCCTGGACCAAAGTACTCCCAGTTTTAAATGACCACAGACACCATCCCAGATTACTTTACCCAGCCAAAATGTCTATTATAGTCAAAGGGGAAAGA
>NW_008332097.1:630649-631247 GCF_000622305.1 Nannospalax galili
GAAAAAAATACACCAAGAGATTGGTACTAAGGAAAAAGCAGGCATTGTAATTCTAATATCTGATAAAATAGACTTTAAAACTAATCAGAGGAGGTAAATAAGGCCACTTTATTCTGATCAAAGGAACAGAATGGGAGAAAATCTTCACCAGAGACACATCTGACAGAAGTTTAACATTCAGAATATATAATGAACTCAAAAAACAAAGAATCAAGAAAGGAAGTAACCCAATTAAAAGATGGGCTAAGAAACTGAACAGAGAGTTCTCAAAAGAAGAAATAAAAATGGATAAGAAGCATCTTAAAAGGTATTCAACATCATTAGTAATTAAGGAAATGCAAATTAAGACCTCTTTAAGATTTCATCTTACCCCAGTCAGACCAGCTAAGATCAAGAGAACAAGTGATACCAAATGTTGTAGAGGATATGGGGAAAATAAGAAGTATCTTAAAAGGTATTCAACATCATTAGTAATTAAGGAAATGCAAATTAAGGCCTCTTTAAGATTTCATCTTACCCCAGTCAGACCGGCTAAGATCAAGAGAACAAATGATACCAAATGTTGGAGAGGATGTGGGGAAAGGGGAACACTCATCCA
>NW_008332097.1:631385-643165 GCF_000622305.1 Nannospalax galili
TAATGAAAATGTGGTTCATTTATACAATGGAGTTTTACTCAGCAGTAAAGAAAGATGAAATCATGAAACTTGCAGGTAAATGGATGGAACTTGAAACCGTTATACTAAGTAAAGTAACACAGACTCAGAAAAAAAAATGACATGTATTCTCCCTCATATGTGGATCTTAGCACCAAATCCTAATAAGTGGGTATGTATGTATCCACACATAACTACAGGAACCAGGATAATGAAAAGAAACCAAGGAGATAAAGGAAAAGAAAGAATCTGAAAGAAAAGAACAGTAGGAAGCAGGTGTTAATAAGGGAGCTATGGATAAAAATGGGGTTATTTTATGGAGAAGGAGGAGGGAGGGTTGTACAAGGGAACTTGGGGATAAAGGGAATAAAAGGAGCTCAAGAGAGGTGGGAGAAGGGTATTATTAAGAGAGAAATGGGAAAAATGGGGACACTTTAAATGGGGAAACCATGGTGGAAGGGTTAGATAATGCGAGAGATAATAATGCCTAGCTAGTTTTAAAAAACCAGAGGAACTATATTAATCGAACAACCTACTGACAAATTATACACACAACTAGCTCAAGGAATATAATATATGTCTAAGCAAGGTTTATCTGAAAACGTTTGGTCTTTGCCCAAGCTTTATCTACATAGGACATGGTAATTAAAAGTACCAGACTGGTGGAACTAACCTTCTTGGATGTTTAACAGCCATACTTTGAGGCCTATACTAATTTGGTCAGAGGGACATAAAGGACAGTTTTTGCTCCTTGCCCTCCTAGGTCAACTAAGTTCCAAGGGACTATGAGCATCTCTCAAAATGTCCTGTATCTGTGGTGAGTCACCTGTCCTCTTGACCAAGGAGGCTGTGGAGACCCCTCCAAATGGACTTGAACCAGTGTCCTGTCTACAAAAAGGAGTGTCAACACAGAGGAAACATTTCCTCCATGCTTCCAAGTGAAGCCAGCCAGGGTCAAGTAGGACGTTTGACTTATCTTCACACAGATGGAACTGGTAAAAGAAAGGAGCCAGGGGCGCTTCCCAAGCCCTAGTGACCCCTGAAGAACAGATCCTCAAACAACTTTAAGAGTAAAAATAAATTGATTTAACTGGGCCAACTGTATGGTCTTAAATACCCAAAAGGAAAGTATAACCAAAGATTAAAGGCATCAATATAATTCTTTGGAAGTCCATGTGTATATCTAAAGGCTACAAAACAAGAAACAATACCAGTCAGGATATACCTTCCTTTGAGTTGTTGGCCAGGGTGGCCCAAGAGACTCTCCGACAGTAACCCAGCATAGAGCTGGGAAAATGAACAGCCTTATCCCAATCTTATCTAAATGAATATCGGCAATTGATTGCTGCTAGATGAGGAAGAGCTGATCTTCCTAAAATAAGGAACTCTAGATAGGCTGACTAGATTCAGTAGATGGACAAGTACTGGGGAACAGCTGGGGGCACTGACAACACAGTGGACAGTAACAGGGATTACAGAGTATATGGGCTCCAGTGGGGGTGGGGGGTGTCTATGGGAGGGTGTCACTTGGGATGCGGGTATATAGATGAATAACATTGTTTGGGATGTTCTGTATGACATATACACCAAAAAAATCAACAAAAATTTTAAAAATGAGTTATATTTGAGAAAGAAGCATAAAAATTTGCTTCATGTTAATTAATAGAGATGAAAAACATTACCATTGAAATCTACCTGATAATTTTAAATCCATGCTCATGTGCCAAGGATCTCAGAAAGTAACCAACTGTGACTAGTAATAATCAGATACATAGAAATTAGAGATTCATGTGCAAACATCTAAGTATTAGTAGCATTAAAAATGAGTTTTTCTGTATGAAACTGTGTATTTTAAAGTGAAATGGACATCTTTTTTAAAGGTTAAAACTTCATTCAATTTTATGTTTTACAGGGTTTATATTGAGTTCAATATTGTATAACTATTAATTCAACTCTGAACCTAAAAATTTATAGCCAATTATGAAAGAGATGCATCTTTGCTGCGGAAATTGTCATTGATTATGTTAATGCTATAATGAAATGCTTCTTCTAATCATGTGGTTATTAAATAATTTTTAAAAATCATAGCTAACCCTAGAGCTTACACTGTTCCAAGAATTATTCCAAGTGTTTTGCATAAATTTGTTTAATCGTCAGAACAATGTAATGTGCATATCAGATATTTCTTGTCTTTCAATGGAGTTACGTATAACAAATTCATCCTAAGTTGGAAATAACCTAAGTCGAAAATTCCTGTAATGTGCATTCTGTAGTTTGGATATGGTTTGTCCGTAAAGATTCATGTGCTGAAAGCTTAGTCCCCAGTGTGACCATGGGGAGATCCTGAATCTTTAAGAGGTGGGGCTTGCTGGAAAATGATTAGGGTGGAAGAGCTGCTCTTGGAAGGGATTAATGCTGGTCTGTTGGACTGAGTTAGTCCCACAAGAGCAGGTTGTAGTAAAAAGCTCGAGCCTAGCCCTTCAGTCTCTCTCTAGCTTATTTTACCATGTGATCATTTCTGTAGATTCTCCTTCCATTGTGACCATCCCCCATGAGGCTTCATTAGAGTTAAGCAGAAGCCAGTACCATGCTCTTCAACCTCCACAATAGTGAATTAAATAAATTTCTTTTCTTTACAAATAAGCCAGAGTATCTTGTTATAGCAATGGAGAAATAAACTAACATAGCACCCACCCTACCAAACATTATAGCTTAGAATATAGGTTGTTTTGTCACATGGTTACTTGGCTGACTGGGATCTGACCCTCACTGTCACTGTCACTGCCAGGCATGACAGGCCATCTAATAGTACATATCACAAGCCCAGAAAAAGGTAAAAATCCAAAACTCAAGGATAAGTCTGACTGAACATGAGCCACTTTGCACCATCATAAAGTTGAAAATTTATAAGTTGAGCTATTGTTAAGTCAAGGACTACCTTTACTAAAATGCCTGGTTCACAGCCAAGGAAACTGAAGGTCAGTGATGTTATGTAATATGCCCCAAATCAGATAGATAATAGTGTAGACTCTGTAACAAAACTTCAAGGACTGGCTTACAGAACCAAAATCTAGAGCTCCATGCTGTGCTGCCTAAATGTGAAATTTTAACAAGTGCATCTGTAATCCATCTAAAGGGGCTGCACTCTCAGTTTTCAGTATATTGTTTTCAGATACTTCTTATAACCCAGTGTGTAGTCCCCATGTTTTCCCATCCCAATTTTGATAAAGAATATCACATTACTTCCCTCTGTAGAAAGAATGTGTTCCTGCTAAAGATTACCAAATGGTGGAGGTTTTACAATTTTAGTACAACTCCTGCTCACTACATACACTTCCCACTGGAATTATGGCACATGGCCTGATACAGGGCATGAAATGTGAAATGCAGACAACCCACTGGGGCTTTTTCTTGTAAACAGACAATGGAGAAAAGCAACTACCAATATGAACCATGTAAAGCTGACACAAAAGGCTCTTTGAAGGGCTAGGAGAAAAGTGCTGAGCCAGCTCATGTCCAAAGAGCACATTTCTGTATTCTAAATTACAGGCAGTCAGCACAAACATCCTCTAATTGTAAGGTACATTTAGAAGCCTCTTCTGTAAACAGGAAAAATGCTGTTTTAAATTGTAGTGAAAAGTAACCAATTCTATATAAGAGGATAAGACTTAGAAAATTTGGGAAACCTGTACATCAGAGAGTTGGGGGTTGCTTTGTGGGGATATTTCCTCCAGGACCACCCTAAGTAGACAATGCTTTAACTAAATGTCATGACATTATTTAAAGGTTTTATTTTCAAACTAATGACAGTATATAGCAGGAACTGTAGTATAAGACCCCAAAGAGCAAGACAAAACTGTTTGCTGCTTTATTCTAGGCAGCCCACATCTTCTATGAGCATATTTACAAATGTAAAATATCCGTTAATAAAAACATCAAGATGTCACATTCATGATTGTAGTTACAAACATTAAAATAAAGATGGAGTGGAAGCAATTTGATTCAAATATTTAGAAAGTTCAAATCAGAGTTCTTACCACCAGGGAAATAGAAAGATTATTCTCCAAAGGCCTCACAATGTGAATATTCATACTGACAGTTTCACCAAAAGGGCAGAACTTAGGGTAACCTGAGAAGCCTGCAAACCAGGTTTGAGGACAGACATCACCACATTTTTAATAACCCAATAGCTCTATCCCTGGGTCATCTAAACTCTGTCACCGGGAAGAATCTCAGGAAGGAGGAACTGACTCTGTTCTGGGTCATCTAAACTCTGTCACCGGGAAGAATCTCAGGAAGAAGGAACTGACTCTGTTCTAGGAGGATCATTTGTAAAAGTGATCCCAGCAACACTCAGAGCACATTAGCAATCGCTCCGGGCACTTTGAACTCCAGTTTATAATTCCTATTGCTTCTTTTGCTAGTGCTGCCAGGTGTCACTATTGAAAATGGACCTTGCTGTGAGTTGCTAAGTCATCCTTGCTGAGTTAGATGTTTGCAACTGACTCACATTCCCAAAGGTGTCATTTCCTTTCATTTCCACTCACAAACTCACTATGCCAAGATGCCATGCCCAAGAAATTTCTAGCCCACGCTCAAACTCTGTGAGAAACAACTGACCCTCAGAAACAGTACAAACGATAAGGCAACTACATCACTTATCAGGTGCACTGCCCTTTGTAGTGACTTCCCTTTTGGGCTCTTTATTTGTTTTGTGGCAGGTGGCCACATCAGGACTAACTCAATTCATGAGAAAAACCATACCATGAAACCTCAGAAGGAAAGAGCAGCATTTCAACCTGTCTTCTGTGGTTCTTCTTTGGCCTCTCTACAAACATAGCTACAGCTTGGTGGTTAAGGGCATTAGAGGGCTAGCGGTACATATTGTCCATGCTGCAACTGTAAGTCTACCTTGCAGTTTTATGATGAAAAGATAATCTAAATTATCCCAATTTTTAAAAATCTGCTGTGGGGTGATATTCTGTGTGTGCAAAGACAAATGACCACTCTTCCGCCTTTAGGATGTCCTGTCTCACCAGACATACTGCATCTTAAAAAATTTAGAAGGGAGTCCGGGCTATAAGTATATGCACAGATTCAACAGGCGTACACTATATATGGCAGTTAGGTCTGACTGGATAAGTAAAGAGAGTTTTCTATAGTCAAAGATATTTGATCTGGAACTGAAAATGTTGATTATGATGAAAGGGAGAGAAAGGTATTAATGGGCCAAACATCAAAAATGAAAGGATTTTGTTTGGAATTAAAGGTGGGTCAAATATTTGGAATTAAAGGTGGGTCATGAACCTGGGTGACAGAAATAGGTTTCACTGGTAGCTAAGGAATTAAGGGAGCTAAGAGAAGATGGGTTGCATGGAGACCCATTTGATTCAGCTGTGAGCATCACAGCATTGAGTTTGGACTAAAGACAATGAGAAACCATCAAATTATTAAGAACATGAGGATGAGTGTTTGGACCTGTAATTTAGAGATAACTGATACCTATGTAGAATGCAGACTGGAGAAGGAGATGGAGCCAAGAACTGTGTGTTGCTGTGCCCGTCACAGACAGGGATGGCACCAAAATCCCAAGAGTGGAAGCAATGGCAACCCAGGGAAGAAAAACGATTCCAGCAACTTTCAGGGCAGATTGGCAAACATTTGGGAACAGCTGTGTGAAAGGGAAAGTCAGAAGTGATGCTGAAGTTTGTAGCTAGGGACTGGGCAGAAACTGAGCCACTAAATGCAGTGGATATGTTAGAAGAGCAGAGTTGTGAGAGGATCCCAGTTAATGGTTTGTTTTGGATGTGCTGAATTTGAAAGGCCTGCGGGTGATTCATATAGAGAAGCACTTTCTAAATTCACTTAAAAAAACAAAGATGTTCTTATTTGTCTCTAGGCTCTAGATAATAACAACGGGACTATAAAGAACATCCAAGCACAGCAAACAAAATTTCTCATCACATACAAATACACTTCTACCAAAGCACCTTTGACACCAGAAATAAGGATATACTAAAAATATATATTTCTTTTTGTTTCTGTACTTATATAATGAAGGAGACCCTAAAAACCAAGAAAAGTTTATTTAATAACTATGGTCCATGGCTGGCTATTTGGAAAAAAAGCAATGTATGGATTTAGAACTTTGCCTCATACCATGCAGCAAATTAAGTTAAACAAAAAGGAAAGGATGAAGGAAGATATTTATTCTTCTCTGGATCTCAGGAAATTAGAAATATTTTACATATTTTAAAACACTGGGAAAATAATAAGCTGATGATTAAGACCTTTGGCCATGTAAACATCTTAATCTCTCACCTTCAACAAATATTAACTGAATTAAAGAGACATTCAAAGATATAGTCAAAATGCCTTATGCTGCTGTTAATAATCATAGAAAATAACAACAATCAAAATCTAATAGCAAAAGATGGTTCCATTAAAAAAATGATCCCTTTGCAACTTCTAGAGCCTACCCATAGAGAGGAGTGTGCCCTTCCTCTTCCCCTTCTTATTGGCTAGAATGTGAAGAGCGAGCTGGAGAGATGACACAACAGATATAGACTGGAAGACTGGAGCTCAGATCTCTAGAACCCACCTAAAAAGCTGGATGGTTCTGGTAGTCTACCTGTAATTCCAGTGCTCAGGATCCAGAAGCAGGGATCCCAGGAGCAAGCCGCCAACCTAGACTAGCCAAATCAGAGAGCTCCAGGTTCATCAAGAGACCCTGTCTCCAGAAACAAAGTAGGAAGCAATGGAGGAAAGACACCTGAAATTAACCTCTGGCCTCAACACAAACACACAAACACACACACACACACACACACACAGAGAGCGAGCATGCATATCACATGCATGCACACCACACACACACACATACATAGTCCTGTGTTGATGAAAGCAGATGGGCAAAACCACACAGAGCGAGCATGCATATCACATGCATGCACACCACACACACACACACATACATAGTCCTGTGTTGATGAAAGCAGATGGGCAAAACAAAGACTAAAGATGCCCTCCCCAGACTGGTCCTTGACACCATCTTACACAGGTTGTACTAGCTATGGGAATTTTCCAGCTCAGTTTCTAAAGTCATATGCAGCTACCTACCCAAAAGAACAGCAAAACAAAACAAAAACCTCTCACTGATTAAAATGTGACAACACACCCATGAAATCTTTGCTATGCCTGAGTTTCAGACTCTTGAACACTTGAATGAGAAGCATCAGCATATGGATCTGTGGATCTGTGAACGTTCTTATACCACTTAAGAAAGATAGTCCACCTTCATGTGCTTTAAAATAATGTCACTAACAAAATCCATTGAGCCAATCTAGAAGACTGATCAAGTCCTTAAGGATAATTTGTCAGCTATCAAGAAGTCTATACCAGATTGTAGTATAAAAATTTCCAATATTGGTAAATATTGGCAATTTTAATAAGTGAATTCCATTGAGCAAGCTAATTGGAAATTATGGCAGAGTTTTCTAATTGTAAACCATTATTCATATTTCCCTACTGTGGTAATAGAACTACTAATTTTTGGTTGCATGACATGGGTGCACTTACCTACGTGCAGGCAATACACTCATATACATAAAATAAAATGTTAAAAAAAATGATACATGAAAGCTTCAAGAGAATTTCTCCTTAATGGGAGGGCTGCATACTTCCTGCTGGTTGAGTGCAGATATGAGGCCTGTATCTAGAGCAGACATCTTAGACCTTAAATTGGAATCCATGGTTTTGATGGTGCATAAACCTGATCAAAGAAATTTTGCAATCATGATGTTTTCTTATTAGTTAAATATTGCACACTTTTCTTATTGTTCATTGATAAACAAGTGTCTATCGCCTTTAATCTGCAGTTCCTTTGACCCTTCTGTCACTTGTGCTCCAAACTTACATGTTATGAAGAACATAAGCCTATTATTGTTCTAGGTTACCAACAGAATTACAAAGGAATTTAAGCACTATGAAAACAATACTGCAGAAAGATAAACATATCATTAAAGGATTTTAGAATGGGAATCTGCATCACAATCAACAACACTCACAATACCTCATATGGCAGGTCCTGTGAGCCACAAACGTTCCTCAGTTATAGCTTCGCTGCTGACTCAAAAAAACCATAGCAACATCACTGCCCTGTTGCTCTACAGTGTACTTTAGAGAACTGACTTAGCCTCCTATAAAAAAAAAATAGGTTTTCAATACAGCAACATCCAAAACTCACTTATAAAGCTTTATAATAGCACAACAAATCTTATAACTGTCTCAGGTTGAAATGAATTGAGCATTTTCTTATAACCAGGAAAATAGGCCCCAACTGAACAATGTGAGAAGAGAAGCCCACTATCTCTGAGCTCCAGTTCTACAAAGCCATGACTTTATAAAAAACTAATTTCAAAAAGAGTTACTGTTAGTTGATCTCACACTTGCCTCAGGTGTACACTGAAAACTGTAAACAATGGTGGAGTAAGGCTTACCTCCAGTGTAACAAGTTAGAAGTCAAAAGAATATAAGCCCATTGGCTCACCTAGTGTGGTCAGGGGAGTGGGGAGGGCTGGGCTGTGAGAAGAGCACATGGATCAAACACAACTCCAGAGGATGCATGAAGGTTTCAGGAGACTGAGGGAACTTGGCTAGCTACAAATAAATCTAGAAATGCTGTCATATGTGTGTGTGTGTGTGCCTGTACATACACGCACTAACACTGTAATGTTGTCCAGGGATCACTCAGCCCATATGTGTTCTTTGTGCCAGTTACAGATTTATATGTGTGTAATGTGAATATTTTATAAATTATTATGTTACATATTATTTTAAAATAAATATATATATATAAAGAATAATAATGGTTAGATCAAAGGCATGCCTCAAAAACTGCTGATTGGATATTTTCAATGATGTATCATGGTCTCCCATGGTCTTCCACTTTCAGGGATATAAAAACCCTTAACTTCAGTACAGTATTTATTTGGCTATTATCAGTAGTCATCCTGAGTAGAACAGTAATTGCAACCATAATTATATAAAAGTTGCTGAATTCATGGTTAAAAAATCCAAAATGCATAGTGAAATTAACTATTGCTTTGCATTGTTTCAAGGAGAAGAGTTTTCAAGAGCGCTCAAAATCAGCAAATAACAGTGACAATTGACCAGATTAGTAGGAATTAAACTGCAGTAGAATTAGAGATTTGTTTTAATCTGCCTTACTGTAGTCTTTCTTTGGGCCCCTTGATCTTTCTTGGTTACATTTTATAACTCCTCCAAATTATAATTAGTAGACATCCTAATGTGACATCAAAGAGAAAAATGAATAAAAAAGTAAGATGGGTAAAAAGCTATCATAGAGTATGAAAAGTCTTTTGAAACTAACATCTGAGGAACTCAAACTCAAAGTAAAAATCTTCCAAACCAAACTAAGATTCTATTAACATGTTGGTTAACTAGAACAATAGAAACATTTCTTTAAATTATAAACACTGCTTTTCTTTGAATACCTGTGTTCCTCTTTTGGAAGTATCAGGGATTTTAAAACTGCTCATCAATAATAAGTACCCATAACTGAAATCAAGAAATATAGCTTCTTCTGTCCCTCACCCCACCTTCTTTCCTGATACAGTGTGTGAGAATAACCAAAGAGCACAGCACTGTAATTTTGCCCAGTGATTACTCAGTCCTTATGCATTCTTTGCATCAATTACAGAAAGAGTCTCTTTCCTCTGGAATATTCCACTTGGTCTGCAAGAAGCACCTATCACGCTCGCCAGGGTTGCTTGCCAGTCAAAGAGGACTGTGTTTTCCTCTGGGCCAGCAGCCACTGTGACAACTTGTCTATTATTCCATGGCAGTCCAAGATCAAGATGGCTTACCTCAAATTCTTCTGAAGACAAAAACTGAAAAAAATTGTCCCTCTAAGTGAACTGCAAGGACGGGTTATTCCACACAGAAATACTTCAATGGACGAGTCAGAGAGAAAGTAGAAAACATAAATTCCCAGGAGCTTCAGGTAACGCAGCAGATTTGTTTTGAAGTTTTGCAAATACGTCTTTACTATAGAATCCACTTCTCCATTGATCCAGGCATTCCTGAACTTCCCAGCACTGGGGAGAGCACCAATTTTCAAGAAACCAGGAAAGCATAGCTAGAAATTGATTACATTCAGCTACTTTAACTCTTCATCTCCATTTGAAGCACAATTTTAATTTTAAACATGATATTAATTCACAAGATCATGTCTAAATGATCATAAAATAATTTTTGACTTTAATATTTTATTTATTATTTTTATTTTATGTGTATGTATGTATTGCCTGCATGTAAGTAAGTGCACTCATGTCGTGTAGTCCCCAAGGAGGACAGAAGAGACTGTCGGATCCCGTGGAAATGGAGTTACAGACAGTTGTTAGCTGGGATTTGAACCTGGGGTCTTCTGCAAGAACAACCAGTGTTCTTAAATGCTGAGCCATCTCTCCAGCCCCTTTTTAAAAATATTTTATTTATTATTTTTAAACTTGTTATTGACTTTAATGTGGCATTTTAACATAGAATTACCTTTTTAATATTGACTTGAATCTTGTAGTTAAAGATGCAGCTTCATAAACACTTTCAAAAGCCATTCATTCCCCATATCACAGTTTTCTGTGCTATATTTTCCAAACAAATATGGTGATATCAATTGTTATGCTTTTCTTTATCATTTTATTTAAAATCAAAACCATAGCACTTGAGTCTGTTATTTCTTTTCCCCTTCACAATATTAAAACCTGATACTAACTTATATCAAAAAAAAGATGAAGATCCTTTTCTCATAAAATTAAATATGCACAGGCATAAATGAATCATAATAATACATGCCTTAATCATATTGCTTATATAATGTATATTAATATATGTGAAATATTTCTGAAAGACTTCTGAACTCATAGAAACTCACTAGAGAACAAGTGATTCAAAATACAGGTAAGTTTCTTTTAAAAGCAGCCAGCAGCTATAAGAATTTGAAAAAAATAAAATCCTAAAAGATTCTCTCTATCTTTCCTCCACTATGCCCAATAATATCTCAGAGAATTGTATAAAGTGGACAAGAGAGGTCTGTACTGTCACTTTAGACACAAATTGCCTCATCATTCCTGTTTGTCAAATTCAGGCATAAAACTAGTGATGATATAACTAGCATATTTATTCATCAAAACTTATGATTTATTTCTACTTTTAAAAAACAACAGATTTCTTAGTCTGAGACATTAAGCAAAAAGATAATTTAAAGTAATAACACAGATATTTGTACATTTATTAAAAAAATAAAGAGAAAAGAGGACAAGAATACAGACCTTATTTATAAAATAATGCTGCTGAATAAATATAGAAGTAACTGAGCTAGAAAAATCACCATTTTATAACTCACTAAATTATAATTAACATATGGAAGCATTCTACATGGATCCTAAGACCATGCAGTGAAAAGTTGAAGCATGTAGTAGACCTAATTCAAGAATCATTCCTTAAATTACCCCTTATTTACAAGGATAAAAGTCCTTGTTTTTGTTCACAGAGATTTAGCAGATACCACTTCTCTTTGTGGCCAAGCTAGTCACCACAGATCATTACACACACACAGAACGTGCCTCCTTTCTTCCCTTTTTTATTGAGTTTTTGTGACTGGCATACAACATCTTTTGATTGCATTTAGATCCCTCCCCTATCTGCAAAATCCTTACTACCACACCACAATTTCATATATATAT
>NW_008332097.1:643195-652799 GCF_000622305.1 Nannospalax galili
AGAGAGAGAGAGAGAGACCTATTGAATCAAATTTGTGTTCTCCACCCCCAGTGCTCTTCAGTGTGGGTCTATCCACTGGAGAGTGGTTAACTTCCCAAGAGTCACAGCCTTAAAAGAGACTGACTCTCCCCCTTCCCAAAAGCTATTGGTTGCAAATAGCTCCTCAGGAAGGACTGGGGTTTCTTACCACTTTCCCATGTCTATGCTGAGTTTTTGTCTGACGAGCTTATGTGGAACTTGTGCACACTGTCACCATTGCTGTGAGTTCATATGAGTAACTTCCTAGCTCTGTTTCATTTGGGTCATCCACCAACTCTGGCTCTTATAATCTTTCTGCTCCCTCTTCCACAATGATCCCTGAGCCTTGGGAGGCAGAGGTTTGAAATAGGTGTTCGATTCAGGGATAAGCAGTCTGAAACCTCTTATTCTCTGCATGTTGGCCAGCTGTGGATTTCTGTGTTAATCACCATCTGCTGCACAAGGGAGCATTTCAGGTGAGAGTTGAGAGATGTGTTAATCTATGGGTATAACAATAAACCACTTGAAGTTGCTTTAATACTATATCTATCAAGATAACTGGATTAGACTTTCTTTTATGTCCTGTGATCTGTCTAGCCACAGGTTCCTGGACCTGATATCACCATCAGATATGCGCTCCATCTTTAAGAAGCAGAACTTAACTCCAATCCATGGTTGGTTACCTCCATGATATTCATGCCACTGTTGAACCAGAGAGTATATCTTGCCAGGTTAATTGTTGAAACACACAAGATTCATAGCCTGGGTATGTTTCATGCTTAATTTTCTCTTCGGGTAGCATGCACAGTAACTTTTAACACTATGAAAGCTAACCAGTAGAGACGAAGCTTTGCAGTTAATACCAACCAGATTTCTTCTTGTTTGTTCTACAACTCATATATGTAGTGTCTTCAGCAATAGGGTCTTATCATCAAGTTCTTGTGGTAACTAAGAGCAGGGATAGTGGCCAGTTTGAGGGTCTATTGGACCCCTGATCAGTAGCTTCAAAAGAAGGAGTCCCTTCCCTGCACTGGGCTTTTACTTTGCTAGCCTACAGTGCCAAATAGGGCCAATGTTCACCTGTAATAAGGAAAGTCCTTTTACTCTTTTTTGATAATGTATATGTGCATACCTTAAGGAGCTTCTAGAATGGAAGGTTTCCATATGACTCTTTTCTAAAGGTCTTTAGTGTTAGTTATCCATCTCCGTACTCTCTGTTCTGCCCTGCTCTTTCCCCATCCCAATTAACACTTCCTACTCTATTAGCTCCCTTTCCCCATTCATATCACTACATTTTATCACTCCCCTCACTCCATGAAAGCTCCCCAACCCATGGCCATTTATTGACTTCTTGACCTCTCTGAGTTTTCCAGTTGAAACATGCATTGCTAAGCATTCAAGGCTAGCATCCAGCTATAAGAGAAAATGTGAAGTTTGTATTTTTGAGTCTATATTTCCTAACTCAGGATGATGTTTCCATTCCCATCCAAATGCCTGTAAATTTCATAATTTCAGCTTTTTTAATTGGTTTTTTGGTATATTTCATAAAGAACATTGTCATCAATCTTAATCATCTTTATACCCTCTTCCCCACTGGCACCATCCCATAGCACCCCCACTGGAATTCATACATTCTGTCATTTGTCTTAAGTGCTATTGTGTCAAGTTAGTGTCTCCAGACAACCCTCAGTGGAAGTTCATCAACTGAGGTCAAGTCAGCCTATCTAGAGTCTCTTGCTTTAGGAAGATCAGCTCTTCCTCACCCAGCAGTAATCAGTTGCCAATATTCCTTTAGCTAAGATTGTGGACAGCTGTCCATTTCCTCAGTTCTATGCTGGGTTTTTGTCTGAGTTTGCAAGGGTCCTGTGCATGTTGACACCATTGCTATAGGTTCATATGAGCAGGGTCCCAGGAGCTTATAGGACTCTATTTCCATATTGTCATGTGCTTCCTCCTTGGTTCTTATAATCCCCTCCCCATCTTCCACAATGGTTACTGAGCCCTGGGTGGGTGTAATTTAATATAGGTGCCCTATTCAAGGACCAGAATTCTGCAGACTCTTAGTCTCCACACTTTGGCCATTTGTCACCTTTTGTGTTTCTGGCCTTCTGTTGCATGAGGTAGTTTCATTAATTAGAATGGAAATATTCATTAGTGTCCTCTTTACCCCTGTTCTATGATCTATGAGCCTTAGGTTATAGAGGTTGCATTGTAGATGTGCCACTTAGACTTGGGCAATTCACAGACAATGTCTATGTGACCAGTTGTGGTACTCTGTAATAGTCTCTTGTGTAAAAGAAGCTTCTTTGATGAGTCATGGTGACTGGGATATTTGTATATATAAGGATACAGATTTTGCACATAGTAAGAAATTTCATAAGTCTAGAGATATGACCATTTTGGGGTTTTTGTAAGATGTATGATCTCTCCAGCCTTGTATATTTGGCTATGTTTACAGTACCACACATGACTTTCCTCCAATTAAGTGGGTTTTTAGTCTAATTAGGTAACTGCTGATTGCCCCAAAGTTAAAAGTGCCACCAATGTCGCATGCTGTGCCGGTCACTGATGTGGTTATTTGGTCTTGAAGCTCGTGTTAGACAGTTGATGTTTTCCCAGGCACTCATAGTGCTCTCCAAAGCTATGAGAGCTCGCCTTCAGGGGAAGCGGTTTCAGGTCAGCTGCAGCTCTATTGCTCCAAATCCTGTGTCTGGAATATGTTCTGTCTTCAGCAGTAGGGTCTTACCTTCAACTTGTGCAACTTTGGGAGTTCTTGGACTACCCTGGCCAACAACTCAGTGGAAGGTTTCTCCTGTCTGACAGTGTTCCTTTTTATGTAGTATGTAGCTATACACATGGACTCATTTAGAGATTTTTTTTAACAGTAGCAAAGCATTATTTATCTCCACCCCTCTCTCTCTCCCTCTCTAAAGTTTGCACCATCACGTCCACGTTTACTGCCCTTTTGTCCCCTTTCTCCCTTGAGAATACCAGTCTCCTATGGTCCCACCTCACCTCTCTTGAGCTCCTTCTTTCTTTTTATCCTCAAAGTTCCTTGTATAACTCCCTCCTTCACCCCTCCCATTTAAATACCCCCATTTTATTCATTTCTCCCTTAGTAACACCTGTTTCCTACTGTTCCCTCTCAGGTTCCTTCTTTCCCTTTACCTCCCTGGTTCCTTTTCATTATCCTAGTTCCTGCAGTTACATCAGGATACGTCATATTCACATATAATGGTTTGGTGCTAGGATCCATATATGAGGGAGAACAAACGTTTTTCTGTTGTTGTTTGTTTTTGAGTCTGTGTTACTTCACTTAGCATAATAGTTTCTAGTTCCATCCATTTACAATGTACAAGTGTCTCTGAGTCCTTTGGGTATATGCCAAGGGGTGGTATAACCAGGTCAAATGGTAGTTTCCCTTTTAGATTTTTTTTTTAAGAGTTCTTCCCACTACTTTCCATAGGGGTTCCACAAGTTTGCAATACCACCAGCAGTTAATGAGCATTTTCTTCCCCCACATCCTCTCCATCATTTGATATCATTTGTTCTCTTGATCTTAGCCAGTCTGACTGGGGTAAGATGAAATCTTAAAGTGATTTTAATATGCATTTCCATAATTACTAATGATGCTGAACACCTTTTAAGATGTTTCTTATCCATCTTTATTCCTTCTTTTGAGAACTCTCTGTTCAGATCTTTAGCCCATCTTTTAATTGGGTTACTTGCTTTCTTGAGTCTGTTTTTTGAGCTGTTTATGTGATCTGGATGTTAAACCTCTGTCAGATGTGTACCTGGTGAAGATTTCCTCCCACTCTGTGGGTTTTCTCTTCCCTTCCTTGTTTTTGATGTACAGTAGCTTTTTAGTTTAATAAGGTCCTACTTGTTGACTCTTGACCTTAATTCCTGAGCAGTTGCTGTCTGGCTTAGAAAGTCCTTTCCTACACTCATAGCTTGTAGATTATTGCCAGTGTTTTCTTCTAACAATCTCAGAGTTTTAGGTTTCATGTTGAGCTCTTTCATTGATTCTTTGCATTGTTTTTGTCATTCCTATTTCATTAATTTCAGGCTTTATTTTATTTATCTCTTTCTGTATACCCTTTGAAGGTATTGTTTGTTCTTGGTTCTTTTCAAGACCTTCAAGTGCCTTAATAATTTATTTATATGAGATGTTTCTCATGTAGGCACATAATGCTAAAAATTTTCCTCTTAGATTTTGATATGTTGTATCTTGTTTTTTTCTTCTTTCAATTCTAGAATGTTTTAAATTTCTCTCATGATACTTCTCCATTGATCCAATTTTCATTCAGTAGTATGTGTTTAGGTTCCATGAGTTTGTGTACTTTTTTACTTTTTTCCATTTTTTTATAATATCTTGTTTATTCTTCTGTAGTCAGATGGAGTATAGGATGTTATTTCAACTTCCCTAAATTTATAAAGACTTACTTTTGTCCTAATATGTATTTAATTTTGGAGAAAGTTCCATGGGCTGCTGAAAACAAGTGTATTCTTTGGCACTGGGTGAAACGCTCTGTACATATCTGTTAGGTTCATTTAATTTATGATGCTAATTAACTCCAAGTTTTCTATATTTAGTTTTTGTCTGCCTGACCTGTCTATTGGTGACAGTGGGGTATTAAAGTCACCACTATCACTGTGTTTGAGTCAATATGTGATTTTAGATCTAATAGGGTTTCTTTTGCTAAACTGACTGCCCCTGTGTGTACTGCATATATCTAGGATTATTCTTCTTGATTTATTTTAAATTTAATGACTACAAAGTGACCTTCCCTCTCTCCTTATTGAATTCTAATTTCATGTTTTGTTTTATTTATTTCATTCAACTGTTTCTGTTTTCACTATCTTCATTCAGCATGTTATTTATAGCTTCTTTGATTTCCTTAAACATGTTTATACTTACTATTTTGAAATCTTTGTCTTGTGCATCTGCTAGGTTGTGATTATCAAGAAACATTATAATGGAACTTCTCATTTCTGGAGGAGACATATTATCTTGGTTACTCATGTTGTTTGTGATTTGTTTGTTTTGATTTGATTTTTATGAGACCTTGGCATCTGGACTTGTGTGGTAGTGTCTTGGTATGGATAAATGATCTCATCTTTGTTAAACAGTTGTTAGAGTTTTGTTTGCTTTTTCTAAAATTTGTCAACTTATGGCCCAGCTGAGTAAGCCTTTGTTTTCAGTTTGGGGGCAACTTTATATCAATATGCAAATGGAGCATAAGAAGTTGCCTTAGTTCAGATAGGGATAGGCACAGCTTTTGAGTTGAGGTTCTAGGATTGACTGCATATGGTCCTTGATTAGCAGGGTGGGCTGGATGGCTGCTGAGTGAACAGGTTGACTGATATGTTAGGCTGGGGAGCTCATAGGTGTAGGACGCATAAGAATCCTAGCTACCCCAGCAGGCTTCAGAGCTGAGATGGTGAAGGGAACTCACCACAACAGGTCTGGGAGAGGTTGTAGGTCTGGAGCAGGCAAGGATTCCAGTGACCCAAGCAGACCTGAGATCTGAAGTGTCAGAGGGAGCTCATCACTTCAAGTTTGGGGGAAGTCATGTGCCTCTTAACATGATGCAGCAGGAGGTCCACAAGTGGAAAGTGGGATGTTCAGTGAGACATCCAGTTCACAGTCCCCAAGTGTCAAGGGCCTGAAGGCAAAAAAACAAGTTGGCATCCTAAGAGAACTTAGGTAGTGTTTTGACTCTCCAGTGTCCCTATTACATCATTTTATTGGTACATTTAAATCAAAACAAATTCATGTTATCAGATACAATATAATAATCATCTCTAGAGGAAAAATTAGCAAACAGATGAACTAAAAGATTGCTTTCCGTTAATACTTAAAGTTATATGAATGTATAATATGTAAATTGTAGATCCGTATAATGATGATGATAACAATAATGATATGTGTATCCGTGTGTGTGTGCGTGTGTGTGTATGTGTGTGTGTACATGCGTGATGCTGAGAATCAAGCCCAGGGTCTCACACATGCTAGCCAATTGCTCTACTACTGATCCATAATGCCAGCCCATAATTATTAATTTTTAATCTCAATTTTTCCATTTAGTAGTGGTATGGTCCTAAGCATGACACCCACTTTCAACTTGACATTTCTTACATTTTGCTTCTATAAAAGATTATAAGAATACCTAATCCATACTGATGTTCTATTATATATTGTGATTACTCGTTCTTAGATATTTATTGAATCACCTATAAGGCTTGCGCCTGAACGCAAATATTCTAGTTTAATCAGTTCAAGTCAGGACCCAAGAATGGGAAATTCCAAGCTCAGCTTGATTCTGATGTTCTGAGTCTGGGGATCACACTTTAGAATAATTACTCAAAATGAAAAATGCACACAGTATACCAGCAGTGACACAGTGAGAACACTGGTCTGTTACAACTCCAGGGGTATTTACCACCTGGAGGGATCTCTGCTTCTTCACCAGCCTGTTGTCACTTGTATATGATTTTTCTTAACTGGAAGATCCTCACCACTTCCTTCCTGTTCCCTGTTCCATTTACCACTGTACTTTAAAGGAAGTATGTGTCATATAAGAAAGTATATGGTGTGTGTGTGTGTGTGTGTGTGTGTGTGTGTAAACACAGACTTAGAAACAATTCTATAGCATCAAAACTCTGTGGTTATGTCTTTTAGTATCACGCTGCAGATAATGAAGCTGTGTCTTACTCAATAACTCAGAAAATTTCACTTGCAGTTTCACCCTATTCCATATAATAATGGAAGCTCCTGGCAGTATATGTGGAAGTTAATGAGCTCTGGAGTTAATCTGCACATTAATGCCTGTGTACAGGATGTTCAGACTGATTTGCACCCTGCAGTCCCATTATAACTACCCAGCATAAACCACAGTGCCAGTCCTCCCAGATGCCTTAAGCTCTGATTCCTAATTTTTGTCTGTGTTTCTGCTATACATGGAAAGCCCCCTTGGGGACTTCAGAGATGGCTCAGCAGTTAAGAGTACTGGCTGCTTTTGCAGAGGACCCAGGTTCCATTCCCTGTACCCACATGGTGGCTAACAATCATCCATAACTCCAGTTCCAGGGGATCTGATGCCTTCTTCTGACCTCCACAGGCACTGAACTACACAGGTGCACTTACAGACATGCAGGCAATAGATTCATAGACAAAAAAACTATATATATATATTCACTTCCAAAACATGTCCTAGGAGATGGACAAATAAATCAAATTCCTCAATTATCAGAGTCAGAAAGCTCATGGCCATAGAGCCTATGTGCACCCACTTGGTCCATTCTTTTCATACTACCTTCCAGGAAAGTTTTAAGTGTGTTTTGCACTCTGTTTAGGGACCTCAGTCCCTCATGAATGCTCACCAGAAGAAGAGCATTATAAAGTTTAAAGATCACAGGTTCTGCATACACAAATGTTTAAGCTAGAATCCTAGCTTAATAGCTAGGCCTGAGGTTTCTTAAGTCTCAGCTTGATAATCTGTATAATGAAAATAGCATTACTTGATTTGCAAATTAAATGAGGTGGGTGGAGAGATAGCTCAGTTGGTAAAGAGCTAGCTTAAAAGTATAAGGACCTAGTTCAATACCCAGAATCCACATCTTAAAAGCTGGGAATGGTGGTGCCATCTTGTAATCCCAGTACTGGGCAGATAGAAACAAGCAAATCCCCACGAGGGCTGTCTGACCAGCCTGTGTACCCTACCTGTTGAGTTAATAAGATATACACTAGTGTATCTTATAATAATAAGATACACTAGGGTGCTATTTTGTTTTGATTTTTGTTGTTCTTTTGCTTTATATTTGTTTTTTTACTGACTTTCATAACAGAATTTCATACTGTAGCTCAGGATAGCCTTGACCTCACGATGAAGCCCTGGCTGGCCACAAACATGCAGCAGTTTTCCTGCCTCAACCTCCTGAGTGTTGGCTGTATAGGCATCAGCCATTACATCTGTCTTACACCTGTCTACATTAACTTTATAAAATTTACAGTGAAGGTGAGGGGCTGGGGAAATGGCCCAATTGGTAAAATACTTGCTGTACAAGCATGAGGACTTGAATTTGGATCCCCAACACCCACTTAAAGAGCTGAGAGTGACAGCAAGCACTTTTAATCCTAAAACTGGGGAGGTAGAGACAGGAAGGTCCCTGGAACTTGCTGGGCAGGTAGCCTAGCCATTCAGTGAGCTCCAGCTTCAAATGAGAGGTCTAACTCGAAAATAACATGAAGAGCAAGTGAAGAAGACACCCAACATCGGTCTCTGGCCGCCACATGCACACACATAGCTATGGCAAAAAATGGTAATAACAACTGACAAGGAAGCAAAGCATCCCTGTTGGTGAAGTTAAGCTAAATCTTCATCTGTTCTTGGCCAGCTTCTGCACAGCTTTCATCTGTAGAGCTTGAAGTCCCACCAGGCCTCATATTCCCGTCAAAGGACTAAAATATAAATGAAAAAATGGCCTTCCTAGTGGTTCTAAATCTCAATATTTTTTTACAAATTTTTAAAAAATGTTATGTGTATGAGTATATTGCTTGCATGTATGTAAGTGCACCCATGTCATGCAATGCCACAAAGATCAGAAGAGGGTGTCAGATCCCTTGGGACTAGAAGTTATGGACTATTCTTACCAGCTGTGTGGGTACTGGGAACTGAACTATGATCATCTGCAAGAGCAATCAGCACTCTTAACTTCTAAGCCATCTCTCCAGCTCCTAAAATCCAATATTTATTAAGGGGTATTCTGCTATTTGCATAGCAGAAAGGATTTTTTAAGTAAGAAAGATACTATGTCCTATGGAATTGTGGGGATATCCCCAAGCATCCTTAGGTGAAGAGGGTCAGGGATTGGGAAGATGAAAACATTACATCGAATAAGCTAGGACACAAAATACTGTTGTGCAATCTCATGCGTCAGGATCCTCAATAACAGACAATATATATTTGATAACAGAATAATGAAGAACTAGGTTTCAGTCATGTTGCCCCATCAAATACAGACTGTGTTAGAATATGCGATGAGAAGGTAATGTGGTTAAGTAGAAACCGACCTCAACAGATGCAGATCGGTTTATTAACTACAAAGGGCACACAGCCATAGGGAATGGAGTTTGAGTGTGGGGTTGGAGTCAGTCTGGGATTTTATAGGTGAGCCCAGAAAATTCCAGAAATGGAGTCATGTTTCCCAGAATCCCAGAAGGTGGGTCATGCTTTCTTGAGTAGTGTTGAGCTCTTTCCTAAGAAGGAGAGTTGGGGAGTTCTGACAGGGAAACCAGATATCTTCTGCAAGATGGTTGGTAAGAACCAGCTCTGCAAGGAGGCTGATAAGAAACCAGATGTCTTGATAAGGAACCAGGTGTCTAAACAAAAGGCCATGTGCTTAGAGATAGTTGTATCTCGCTCCTGGAGTGGGGAGGCAAGATGGGTGGGTGATCAGTTCCTTGGGTCATTTGTCGGGCTGATTTTCCTTCAGGTTGTGTGACCTTAAACAGTATTAGGGATTCCTCACTACCCCTACTTCTAAAATACACACTCAGCTTGTAGGATCTCTTCCATATATA
>NW_008332097.1:652810-662978 GCF_000622305.1 Nannospalax galili
ATATATATGGCTTTGTCTCAACTTTCACTCTGGCTGAGCCTTCCAACCTGGATGACGAATCATGTGATTGCCATATGGCTTCAAATCCCATATCTTGCTGTAATGAACTATGTCAAATAAGGAACAGAAGAAAAGAATGTCTCACTAAAGTGAGTTTTATAGATGGGCAGCCAAAAATCTCCTGAAAATACACTTATTGTATTGACATTTCTATCACTGGGTTTATGCACTGAAGAACCAAAGTTAATGCTTTTAACCTTTTAAAATGCTATAATCTGATTGCAAAACAGTCCTGCACCACACAATTTGATTGTTAAAGAACACATATAAAGCTGTGCCCAGCAAGGTAACGATGCTATTCATCACTTAGTGACTGTTAGATATTTTAAATTTTTTCCTTATCTTCAGTTTTCAGTGTTCTTTAACATTCTACCATGTGTGTATGTGTGTGTGTGTGTATATATATATATATATATATATATATTGCTTTTGTTAATTATAAAGCTCAGTGTTCTGAATCCTACTTTGCCCTACTCTTGAGCATTTTTAATTTCTCTGTATCAAAAAAAACTCAGAATACTATGCTGAGTTATTTAATAGTATACTATACTATTAACCTATTGTTTTTAAGAGTCCAAGAAAATTTATTTGGGATCTTAAAGAGAAACCACCATCCCATGCTAATTGTTGTATTTTTCACAATTACAAGGTATTGAATCAACCTGTGCCCAGAGACAGATCAATAAAGAAAATGTGGAACAGTAAACTAAAAGTTCATCTAGTGTGACTGAGTGAGATTTATCCCTGGCAGACAAGGGTGTGATGTATGCAAATTTTAAAATGTGACATATCGAATTAACACAATAACAGGTACTTATGTGATCATTTCAATAGATAAAGAATCTGACAAAATCAGGCTCCTAACATGTCAAAATCTCTTGAAAGATTAGGAAGAATGTGGTCACTGCTGACTATTTGGATGGACAGACATGCCAGCAGAGAGCATTGATATTCATGATGAGAGAAGCAAATAGGTTCATTAAGTTGCATATTCCATATTAATGATGCTAAAGCAAATCTTAAGTAACTTTTAAATTTATCTTGGATCTATCATTTTGCAGGAAATTTTATGTTGTCCTTAGGTGTAATGTTTAATACATAATTGGCAATACAATAAAAATAATGAGCCAGAAAGTAAGAGATACAAATGGGTTAAGCCCACTTGAAAATAGGTATATAGGTGTTTTCTACAGTTTATTAATTATTTTGCTATGATGTTGGAAATCATCTCAATATTTTGAAAATGTTGAGCATCACTACTTACGTAATAGCTCTCACCTATTACAATACTACTTTCATGGAGATATTTGAAGGACTCGTCATTTCAAGCTATGAACTTTTGTAAATAAATAGACTTCCTCTATTTGTTTGATTTCACTCTGACATTACAATATATGGTATAACAGTAATAGTAAAACCTAAATAATATGGACTATAGATCTTTTTAATGGCTGAAAAGTATGATATATATCATAAGCATATATATATATATATTTCCCTAGCATGTCTTCTAAACCAAACAGTTTTTGCCCATAGAATTCTACCTCGGTCTGTTCCCCTCACTGAGGAACTCATGGGTAACTATCTTTGATTGTGATCATCTTTTACAAACAGTAGTATGTGTCTAATCAGTTGTGATAGTAATCTTGATTGCTATTTTACGAATACAAATAGGCCTAGGAGATTAGATTAGTAATGCACACGCTTCTTGGTGAGTCTGAGAGCATTTTCAGAGATGATTAACTAATGGAGGGAGGAGACTTGATCTGAGTGTGGATGGCAACCTCCAATAGACTAGGGGCCAGATGGAACAGAAGATAAAAAAGACGAAGCCTACTAACAGTCTCTGTCTCTCTGTCTCTCTGTCTCTCTGTCTCTCTGTCTCTCTCTCTCTCTGTCTCTCTCTCTCTCTCTCTCTCTCTCTCTGGAACAAAAGATAAAAAAGAGGAAGCCTACTAACAGTCTCTCTCTCTCTCACACACACACACACAGCGCACACACCACTCGCTCTCACTCTCACTCTCTCCTGATTTCCATGAGATGAGCAATTTTCTTCTACCAGTTTTTTTTCCACCATTATGTGTGGTCTCACCACAGGCCCAGAAAAATGATCCAGCATACCACAGACTAAAACCATCACTGACACCATGAACCAAAATAAATCCTTCCTCCCTTAAGTTAGTTCCTCAGGTTATGTATGTCTCAGGAACAAAAAGCTAACTAACACACGCATCATAAAAAATGTCACAAATGTCAGAGCTCAAACTCACTTGTTTTTCCTGAAAGCAGGTAATGAGGTTTTCATACCAACTTGACATAACAACCCTAAGGAGGCAGCACAGCAGATCTGAGGGCAGGAATGCAAACACTGCTCCCTTCTGAATCCTGACTGCTGTTCATCCCTCAGCCCTTCATTCAATGACTCTTGTCATCTACAAAAATTCAATAAAAACAAATATTTAAAAAAGGAAGCAATAATACCTTCCTTTCTGTGTTAAGACTAAATGAGATCCTTCTTCATAAGAGGCATAATTCTGTGTCTGGGAAACAATAATTATTTATTGGACCATTTTATGCCTCAGTGGATTTAAATGCAATTAATTCTAAAACAAAACTTATGTCTCTTCACAAATAACCTCAGAGCCTTCCTTTACCAGTCTAGTACAAAATTTCATCCCAGCCTCATTAATTTGATCCTAACTTTGAGATTTAAAAAAGTACAGTTAAACACAATTTCCCTGTTGAAATGAGCAACTTTTTTCCTTCTTAAAAACAGAATTATATATAATCAATCTCATTATACAAATACAAAATCTTCTAAGATGAAAAGAGTTTAGAAGTAGCTATGTCCTTTCTATTCAGACAGATGCCTGTTCATATGAAATCATATTTACATAGTCAAAAAGATATCTTATAAAATTTAATTTTGTTCAATTTAAAATTCAAAAATTCAAAGGGAGTAATATTAGGTTTATTGTTTATAGATGCTTCATCTTCCTTAAGTTAGCCTTCAAGCTATATTGGGTGGATCTTTATAAAATGAGAATGGAGAACGCTGAAAGGACCAACCGCATTATCAATAGAGTTTTGTCTTCTTACTTGCTAATTTGGTGCTCTGAAACATCAAGTGGCTCTGTTAATTTTTCTAGTGAAATACTAGCTATGCCGCTATACCGTATGAATAGGGAAAGAACTAAGCCCACCTTTAAATGTGGCTTATAAATGACTATTTCATGAAGACACTGTGTGTGAGAATTAAGTGAAGGAAAACGTAATCATCTAGTAGAGCCTGGATGTAATAATTCCTTATTGAGTGTTATATAATTTAATAAGACCACTTTTGTATTGATAAAATGAAAGCATTATAGAAGGTAACATCTCGAGTTTCCTTTCAAAGAGACTGTGTAAGAGGAGATTGAGTTCAGAATGAGAATGCAGTTTATCCTGGTCTATTTTCAAAGTGTGATTATTTCAGGACAAATTAATTCTTCCAGCTACTCTCTAGGTCAGTTTAGGAGAAAACCCCTTCAGTTCTCCTGCTTTAATTTTATCCATTATGAAAGTTTACATTTACCTGGTTAAACCTGGTCTTTAAGTTTTTTTCTACAAATCCATTTAAAATATATAAATACATTTAAATATGTAAAAGAGTACAGAACACAATCTAAAAGCTACCTGTATATGTGACAATGTTAAAATACCAAGATTAAAATACCTGTTGATAATTTCCTTTCTTTATTTCAATTCTCTGACTTTGTTTTCTAAAACATGAAGTGTTCCAGGTAGTTTATATCAGTTCAGTCTGTTGTTTCCCTCTGTGGAGGTAACTACTCTCCTAAAGCTGGTTTATGTTATTTTCATGAATGTTGTTGTGCCTCTAATATGTACATAATTAATATCCATAGAGATCATTATTTTTAAATTCTGCCTAAATATATTAACCCTTAAGTGTCCTTTGCAATTTGGCTTTTTAAAAACTCAACATTATACATATTTTTTAAAATAACCACATTTACTCATTTATATCTGAACATAAGAAATCTTTCCTAGTACTCAAATAAGCCATGGTTTCTATGGTTACTGACTGGAAGTGGACTATTTCCTTTGTTATAACTTTTTCAACTAAATTCCCTGTACACAAATACCTTGGTTTTCCTATGAAAGGCAAATGAAATGAATAGTGAATTGCAGAAAGATATGCATCTTCAGCTTTACAAGGTAGTCCCAAGCTGCTGTGCAAAGTAATCAGACCAACTTACATTCCAGGTAATATGTATAGCTCTTCGTCTTCTCTCCCTTCTTACTAATACTTGATATCATTAGATATTTTGAATTTTTCCCATTTATTATTGATAATATATCTTCTTTTCTGCATAAATTATTTCCCAATTCAGTAATTTTACAAGATTCTCATAATATCATTTTATGTAAAAAGTCACTGAAAATATCAGGAGAAAGAGAAAATGCATACATGAGTCTAAGAATTCAGTGATTCATGAAAGATATACATTAACTAGAAATACAAAATCAAGGAATGACTGGAGATGGATCTGAAAGCATAATTTGAATCATGGTCTGGGAACCAGCGATATAGCTCCGTGGGTAAAGGTGCTTCCTGCCAAGCCTGATGACCTGAGTTCAGTCCCTGGAACTCACATTGTAGGAGGAGAGACTGACTCCCCCAAGGTGTCCTCCAACCTTCACACATCCATTGTGGCACATGTACACACACACACACACACACACACACACACACACACACACGAAATAAAATGAAAACATTTTTAAAATCACAAGATGCTATGAAAGTCATCTAATACCTTAAAGTTCGAATATTGTTCTAAAGTTTAGAATTAAGTGATTGTACTTGTTTCTTAACAAGTCAGAGATGATTGAATTATCTCTTCACTTTCTCTGAAACAGTGGTATGAGAATTTTGGGATGCCTTTGAGAACAATGGAGCCCTCCTTGGCTCTGTTTTGCTTAGCTTGAGAGACTACGGTCCCAGAAACTCAACAGCCACCAAAGCCACTCCAAGCCAGAGATGCCTGGGTTCTTGTCTCACAAATTCAAAGAATGAGGGTCACAGACCACAGAGGGTAAGTTTTAGAAGTATTTTATTATAGGGAGCTTAGGAGAGAGGCAGAGCTCCAATACAGCAGGAGGGAACCCTGGAGTAGGGAACCACAGATCCACATTGCACTGGAGTTTATAAAACTTTAGTGGATGGAGAAAAGGAGGGGGAGATGAGCTGGTCAGTCAAGTTTTCATTCCAGATTTCCAGGAATTCAGTCCTGTCCTCAGTGTGGTTTCCAGGAACAGGGCACTCCTTTAGGGAAAAAAAATAAGGAAAAGAAACAAATCCTTTTCCTGGCATCCCCAGCCTTTGGCTATGGCAGTACCAGAGACATCTTTGGCTGAGATATTTCTGGCATCTGCGGCCTCAGGCAAAGACAAGTGCGCTTGCAGGCCCAAGGACACTTGCAGTTGTTAGTCAAGAAAGAAACTGCTCACTTTTCTTTTAAGGTCTTTTTACCCTAAACTGCCTAAGCAATTTCTACCTCCTGTTCTCATCAACATCAGAGAATTCACAATGTCTGCATAGGAAATAGTAAATGTTGGCTGCTAAGATCTCATTTTTAATAAGATTAGCTCAATAATGTAAACACTGGTTGATGATGAATTAATGAGCTTTGTGTAGGTGGAATGCTTTTGTGTAAAGGGAGATGCATCCAAATGTCATCATACACATGTGCTCACCACTAGATGTTCATGAAAATGAAAACCACAGTGGTCCTAAAATGTGAATGCCAGTATTATTTCATACACAGAGATATTAAACAGAGTAATAAATTATTACATAGGCTTCTACAACAGAATTGGGTTCATTTCCAAATAAATTATAAATAACTTACTGTTGATCAATTAATTATAACTTTTGAGGTATAAACCTTTAAATTTTGTTCTGTTGCTGTTGCTTCTGTCATTTTTGCTGCTGTTGTTATTCTATTTTAGTTAAGGCCCCTGTCAATGGAAGTTGGTAATATTCATTCTTATGCTGTATGGGCTTGTCTGGTCTAATCATTAAGGTATTCTAGATAACATTTCTATAAAGTACATAGAACTTCTAGAAATATTATCTACATTTAAAAATTAAGTTGTCTGTAATCCCAGTGCTTGAGAGGTAGAGACAGGAAGATCAATATAAGTTGAAATAAACCTAGTCTACACGAAGAGTTCCACATACAGCCAAGGCTATATTGTCTTTGAAAAAAGGCACAAAAAATGAATAAAGCTGATACTGTCCTGGTACATGATTATCCATGGCAGCCAAGAAGTGCTTTAATCTTGATCTCAATAAGACCATCTCCAGAAAATCAAAATAACTTCCTAGAGACATTAATTTCACAGTGGATGAAATAAATTTCATGCCCTTTATAATATGTTTCAAAGGAATTAAAAAAAAAAGACTACTTTGATTAAAGGGCTTTTGAAATGTTCAGTACTTGGTCACTTAGTATTCAATACTCAATGATCCAACTAAGTTAAATTTATAAGTATAGTATTATATGAAGAACTGATTAGTAAAATCTAAAATATGAATATTACTAATAAAGTCATGTGTTGAATTGGGTAGTCTTTTTCGGGGAGAGAGAGATCCTGTCTGCCCCAAAGGGCCTAGAAGTTGTTATGTAGACCAGGCTGGCTTCAATTTCACAGAGATCTGCCAGCCTCTGTCTCTAGAGTGCTGGGCTAAAAGGTGTGCACTACCAAGCCTGGTTTGGGAGTATTCATTTTTAAAACAGAATTGCAATTGAATTTCTTTCTTTTAACAGATGTATTTTTATTTTATTTATGTGTTTTATTTATTGATGTGTGTGTGTGTGCATGCATGCGTGTATGTACACACACGCATGCATGCATGAACACAGACGCCTGTGGAGGCCAGAAGAAGGTATAGAATTCCCTGAATCCAGATTTATAGGCAGTTGTAAACCACCCAACGTGAGTGCTGAGACCCGAAATCAAGTCTCTGCAAGAACAGAACACACTCTTAACTGCTGAGCTATTTCTCCAGGCCAATATAAATTTTCTTTCAAGGAAAAAAAAAAAAATACACCAAACTGTTAGAAGTTTGTCTAGGCGAAATTATATAGCCAACAAAAGAAAGTAGAATCAACACCATAGAATATATTCCTGGGTACATGAAGCTCATACAATAAATACAGAGCATAAGATAGTTAAGCACTGTTAGCACAGTCCATGTTTGAAGGAAGAAAATTAATAAATGCAAACATTCCCATAACTGTATGTTTTACTTTAGATTTATCTATGCTCAAATATTTTAAAAAACCATTCAGTGGACTTTTTAATTCCTTATAGCATGCTGAAATAAACCCTACTTGGTCACAGAGTGCAATTCATTTACCAAATAATTCTCCTTACTGAGATTTGGTTTTGGTTTTCTATGGATTAGGGATTTTCACACCTGTGTCTATGCAGAACTCAGGCTTAAGGTTTTTGGTAGGAAGGGTGTTTGCTTCTGTTGAATTGTATTGTCGTTGTCTTGGTTTGGTATCAGAATAACAACAGCTTCGTGGAATGGACTGGGAAATGCTTCTCTGCTAGTGCAGTCTTGGTAGTCTTTTCTAGATGGTTCAGAGTGAAATTCTCTGAACCTAGAGATTTCTTCTTGAAAAGTTTTAAAATTATACTTTTGATTTATTGAAGTCATGGCGCTATGAAATTATTTACTTCATGTGGAGTAAGCTGTGGTTAGTGTGTGGCTTTCAAAAAATTGGTGCATTTCATCTAAGCTGTTGGATGGATATGTGTGTAGAGTTGTTTGGAATTCCCTTATTGTGATTTCTGAATCATCCGCAGGGCCTCTCCAGTTTCATCCCTGATGACTGGCTGAGGTCTGCACCCTCCTGGTTCCTCTGGCAGCTTTTCCTAGAGAGCTGTGGCTTTTATTGATCATTTCAAAGATGCAACTTTCTGTTTCATTCATTTTTCTTCACTGTCTTTCCATTTCTGATTCTACTGATCTCTGCATTTGTTATTTCACTTTGGTTTTGTTTTTCCTTGCTTTTCTTATTTCTAGGCTCTAAAATTGGAAACAACTTAGATAATCAATTTGAGACTTTTCTTTCCCTAATATATTCTTAGTGGTACACATGTCTTTTTCCTGTGTTAGCTGCATTCCAAAATCTTGATATGTGCTGTTTTTATTTTCTTTCAATTCAATGCATTTTAAAAATATTTTATTTATTGTTTTTATTTTATGTGTATGCAAGTATTGCCTGCATGTAGGTAAGTGCACCCCTGTCATGCAATGCCCAAAGAGGACAGAAGATGCCACCAGATCCCCTGGAACTGGAGTTACAGACAGTTGTTAGCTGCCTTGTAGGTGCTGGGATTCACACCCGGGTTTTCTGCAAGAGGAACCAGCGTTCTTAACCACTGAGCCGTCTCTAGCCCAACTCAATGCATTTTTAACTTCCCTTCAGATTCCCTCTTTGGCTGTTTACAATTTAGAGTGTGATGTTTAGTTTCCAAGCATTTGGACAATTTCATTTGCCTATCCAAACTTCTCTCTTCTTAATTTATCACATTCATTTCTCATTTAGGGTCAACTCCAGTCTAGTGTAGTGTATAATCTTTCTTTGGCTTGTTTACATCTGCAAGGACTATATTTGTGAATAAATTTACGTTCACAAATTCCAGGGATTAGGACCTGGATTTTACTTTTTTTGTTGTTTTTTTTGATTTTTTGAAACAGGGTCTCCTTTTAGCCCCAGCTAGTTTGAAACTCACTATGTAGACAGGTTGGCCTTGAACTCACAAACACCCACCTGCCTCTGTCTCCTGAGTGAAGGGATTAAAGGTGTGTACCACCATGCCCAGCTTAGGACCTGGATTTTAGAGGGCCATTGCTCAGCCGACTTTACTTAACTCTGGTACAATAACAAAAAGGTATCAGAGGAAAAATGATCCTCTGGACTAAAAAAAAAAAAAATTACAGCACATTTTATTCACAGTTGTTTATAGGTCTTGGATAAGTGAAATATGAGTAAGAGGCAATAAGGTGATAACTGGCACAAAACTAACTATAAAAAGTGTACTTCAGTTCATTTAATGACAAAGATAATTCCCAATTTACATAAATACCACATTTTTCTTTTATGGCATAATCAGAGTTTGTGATGTTGAATGTGTCTGAGTAACTATTATTTTGAATGATGTCTTCTCTAGAGAACAGAGAGGTCATCTGTGCTATGTGTGAAGCCTCAGTGCCTAGCTTCCTGTCATAGTGATGCTCAATACAGATGTGCTCAGGACACTGAGGAAAAGAAAGCATGCAATTGCCTTATGCAAGACTAGTGATGCAAGACCAGTGATGCAAGGCTCAGCTGGGAGTGACTGAAGCAATACTTACACCTTGGTCCTCATCCAATCCTTTGCTCTAATTATCTCATTATCCAGATTTAGAGCCCACTCAGACCCATCACATTTAAGTCTTTTCTGATTTAAATGATGATGTGATAGGAGAATGGTAATTCAAGTATTTTTGCATGAGGAGCTGGAGAGATGGCTCAGCGGTTAAGAACCCTGGCTGCTCTTGCAGAGGGCATAGGTTCAGTTCCCAGCACTCACATGGCAGCTAACAACTTTCGGTAACTCCAGTTTCAGGGGATCCAATGCCTTCTTCTGACTTTTGTGGGCACTGCACAACATGGATGCACTTGCATTCATGTAGGCAAAACACTAATACACATAAAATTAAATTAAATTAAAAACTATTTTTCTCATTAAAGTCCTGAAAAACTCAGCCCTACAAATAAGAAAAATATTATCAATGATAAAGCCATCATTTTATTTTCCACTATTTATATTTTTTCACTTTGAGAAAATTTTGAAACAAAATATAATGGTGAGGGGCCAGTGAGATGGCTCAACAAGTAAGGGTACTTACTGCCAAGCCTGATGATCTGAGTTTGATCTCTAAAACCCACATGGTGGAAGGAGAAAACTGACTCCCACAAGTTATCCTCTGAACTCCATGTGCACACCATGGCCTATGCATGCGCACGTGACACACACACAA
>NW_008332097.1:663142-679230 GCF_000622305.1 Nannospalax galili
GTAAAAAATATTGCACATACACACAAAGGCTGAGAAGGCAAACCAATGTTTTCAGTCTTTTAAAAGAATGCATCAATCTAGACATAACTAAAATCTACTTTAAAGTTCCACTTGAATTCCATTTCACTTTATTCTTCTTCCCCCACCCTACTCCCTGATTATCATGATTCTAAGCTGTGTGCTCTTGGTTCTTCTGAAAGATACATTTGTGCTGGGTGAGGTGGCTCAGTTTTTCACTCTAATAAGCCAATTTCCAAAAGTAATTCTTTGTCTTGACTATTTTTGGGCCTTTAATATCTCATATGCATTTTTCCTAGAAAATATATAGTGGATATTTAGTTTAAAATTGGATTTATTTAAAATTTAGGGGATTTTGAATCACGATGATATGGTATTCTTTGAATATGTGCATTTTTTCAATTTTAGATCTCATATGTTATATACAATATTTAACATGAAATATTTTTAGTATTTTATAATCTTGACATAAAAATTTTAACAGTCTCCAAGTAGACACTGTTCTGTAAGAATTTTACCTAAGTTTACTAACTTGATTATCACAACTCTAAGTGATAAATAATGCTATAATTAATAGCTCCCATTTTATAGTTGAAGAAAGACACAGAGAAACTAAACATTTTGCTTAAAGTATACATTCAAGTGGCAAAGCTTAAATCTGACCATATATGTGTATGCATAAACACATAAATGTCAATGTATTAGATAAAGATAAGAAGATAATTATTGTGCCCTCAGCTATAAAAGGACAAACAAGAGGGGCCTTTTTTACATACTCTAATCAAATTAGATTAGTGTTTCCAATGTTCTTAGTTAAAATTATATTTTGAACTTTTATGTAACAAAATTAAAAATTATAAATATATTATCAGTTATTTGAGTTACCTTAATCTAGAATATCAACTTATTTCATAACTTTCTGGCCAGTTAATAAAAACCAAAAGATAAAAAATGATTTCTTTCTGAAATAGACAAATGGATCCTAAATTCAACAGGTTCTTTCCATTGGGATAAAACATAGTTGTAATCAAATATGTCAATGCAGATCTTTAAGAAAGTTAAGACTACTGCTTCCCTGCACTTCTAACATTAGGGGAAAATCCTCTAAAAATTAGTTAATTAATTAATGTTAATTTTACCCTTAATAAAGTTACACTCACCTGCCTGAATAGGCCTGGCAGGGTGAGTTTCCCAAACCATGCCCCTGTCCATTCCCTTGGGTTTTTGGGACCATCTGCAGCCCCTCCTGTTGCCCCAGGACCAGCCTTCTCTGCTGGCTAGCAGGGACCCAAACCTTAAGACTGCTTGAGAGCAGAGCCTGACTTGGCTTCCAGTGGTGAGCTGGCCAAATTGCCAGAGGCCAATCCCCCTGCTTTGGGACCATCCACAGTCCCTCCCATTGCTCCAGGGCTTAGGTTTCCCTGCTGACAAGTAGGAACCAGCACATTCATCACTCATCTCCTCTCCTTGGACCTTGGCACTATCCAACTGAGGCTGCTGAAGTTCTAACTAGCAAGAGCTACATTACCCTCCTGGAAAATCCCTGAGTAGACTAATTACAGACATCTGGTCTCTCCAATATAAAATAAGATTTTTATACCAGAAACCTAAAACAAGCAGCTTTTGATGTCCAATCAGAAAGCAGCCAAAGTACATCAATAATACAAACAATTCAGAATTCAACTCAATTAAGGAAGGCTTGAGTTTCATACCAAAATCAAAAGCAACAAAAGAAATGCGCAAGCCAAAACCACAATGAAAAAATAATAATATGAAAACCATAATAAGATGTTCCCACCAAACACCACCAGTCCTACAGAAAAGTTCTACAATGAGAACTCCCTAGAGATAACCCAGGACACAGAATTTAAAATCAAATAATAAATATTATAAAGAATTTAACAAATTTAAAGAACACACAAACAAATCAAAGAACTAAAAGAAGATAGGGATCAACTTCTGACTGAAGTTTTCACAAAAACTTCTCTTTTCACAAAAAAGATAGAAATATGGATGAGAACTCAGGCTAAAATGAAGAAAGAAGTGAAAAATTTAATAATCCAATTTGAAACAACAGGAGAAAGCCTCACCAAAAGAATTAATGAAATAGAAAACAGAATATCAAGATAGGTGATAGACTTGAAGAATTGGATTGCTCAAGCAAAGAACATGAAAAAGTTTTTAAAATACAGGAAGGGAATATGCAGGAAATGTGGGACACCATGAAAAGTCCTAATTTATACATCATGGGCATAGAGGAAGGAGAAGAATCTCAGGTAAATAGTATTGACCAGAACTTCAACAAGAAAATTTCCCCAAATGAAGAAATACATACCCATATGAGTACAAGAAGCACATAGACCACCAAATAGACAGGACCAGAAAATAAACTTCCCACAGTATATCATAGTTAAAAAAAAAAAAAAACTAAAAAACAAAAACAAAACCAAAAAAAAACTGTTCAGAACAAAGAGAGAATATTGGAAGCTGCAAGAGAAAAACAAGACAAGTGGGCTTATGCTTAGTTCAATATTGTATAACTGTATTAATTCAACAGCGAACCTAAAATTTTTATAGGCACTTTTGAAAGAGATGTATCTTTGCTCTGGAAACTGTTATTGAGTATATTAAAGCTGTAATGATATGCTTCTTCTAAAAAAGTTAAAAAGAATATTTTTTAAAAAAAGGAAAACACATCAGTATTACAGCTGATTTTTCAATGCAAACTATGAAAGCCAGAAGAGCCTGGACCAAACTATTCCCAGTTCTAAATGACCATAGATGCCAACCCAGAATATTTTACCCAGAAAAGCTGTCTATTATAGTTGAAGGGGAAAGAAAAATCTTCTATGACAAAAACAAACGGAAAGAATTCATGCCCACCAAACCAGTCCTTCAGAAAATACTACAAGTCAAATTCACTGCTGGGAGGTGCACGTGGCATCCAATCCCCTTCTCCCATGGTCCATGAGACAGCCTGAGGAAAAAATTCTCCAAACCCCGGTTTGAAGAATTTTTTAATGAGTTTATTGGACTTGCTAACTGAGCTTGGAGTATGAGTTTCCTTACAGACAAGCCGGTGCCTCCCCATTCATGGCTGATGCTGAGAGTCCACACCCAGACATAAATCTTGTGGTTCGGACAGCCTTACAAAATGACAAGAGACCAGCCTGCGCGGTTTGCTAAGCTTTTATACCCTTAGCCCCTCCCCTGAAAGAAGCTATGCTCAACCGATTGGTTGGAAGAGGGAAGGGGAGTGGTTGCTTTGCAGAATGTGGGAAGGAGGTGGGTCCATGGCTTGTAGTCACAGGGTCAGAGGAATATCTTCCAGGTCACAATACTCAAAGCAAAAAGGAGCAACTATACCCTAGAGGGAATAGAGAGAAACTAAATGAAGGTATAATTGCGGAAACACAAAATTAGACCAAGAATGCAAACAGAAATTAACATGGCAGTAACGAATGCATATCTTTCAATAATAACTTTAAATATCAATGGCATGAACTCCAAAGTCAAAAGACTTTTAATTGAATTCTTAAATTGATTAAGAAACACAATTCACCTTCTTTTGTCTACAAGAAACTCATCTCACTTTCAAGGATAGGCACTACCTTAAGGTGAAAGGATGGAAATAAATATTCCAAGCAAATGACATTAAGAAACAAGCAGGTGTTGTAATCTAATATCTGACAAAATAGACTTCAAACTAAAACTAGTAAGAAGAGATAAAGAGGGTCGCTGCATTCAAATCAAAAGAACAACTGATCAAGAAAATATTAGAATCATGAACATATATGCACCGAATTCCAGTGCACCAATTTCATAAAGAGAGTATTACAGGACTATAAACACAAATTAACCCAAATTCAATAACATTAAATAACTGATAACCACAATAATGACCAGCACAGCAAGCTGCATTTATTCAGTATTGGTACTTTTATCTTGGGGGTGTAACCTGAAGTTCCTCCATCCAACCACTATGATGCAAGCTATAGTCCCACCTATTTGCCACATTCTATGGAAGGAGTCAAGCAAGCGGAAGGCCATCACCTGTCCCACACAATCAGTTGACCTTAGCTGCATGAAGGGGAGGAGCCACTGCCATACTGAGCATGGGGAACAGAGCGGCGAACAGCAGTGGGCGAGTGGCCATGCTGATGGCAATGTTTTGTGCCTTTGTAAGTCATCCTCTCAGTTTGTCAGTTTGTCAGCCCTGGGACCTCAGAGGGCATGGGTGCACAGATCTCCCAAGAAGGGGGAGGATGAAAATATGGCAAAACAGTTGTTGTAGTGCAGCTGGATAGACGAACTGCAGGAGTGTGGGAAAAACATGGGGATGTGGGTCTTGGAAAGCATCATGGTTGCAGCAGCATTTGGCGAGCTGATCAAAAAGGAGCTGGGTTCAGATTCCCAAATCCAAAAGGCAGAGATGGGAGATGTCAGGTGTCCTGTGAGGTAATGCAAACCATCCAAGAGAAGCTGGTGGGAACTCAGGGGAGAGGGTGGCCAACCTCCCATATGCTTAATGGGATTAGTGGCAGTCATACGGGTTATATAATGGATTCTAAAATATGTAATTAAAATGACACCGAAATGGACAGATTCAAAGGGGGAAATCTCTGGTTGCAGCCATCCTGCAAATGTGGGAAAATAACTCAGTTACTTGGAAAAATGGGGGCCATGGCCACATATGTCTGAAAACTCAATAAGGGTTATAGAGAGCCTAGAAAACATTTTACAAGTTTGGCTGCAAGAGGGGAACCCAAAGAGATGGCCTAGCCACTTTTATGCATGATTAAAGATTTTTCCACTGCCAAGGCAACAGCCTTAGGGGAGATTAAAAAGACTAAGGAGTTATTGGTAAATTCAGTTTTGGCCTCAGAGCTTGAGAGAGAGGTAAAACAGGAGATTTTAACTTGTATAAGTTTAGGAGACTAGAAGTCAAAGGACCCAGAGAAAAAGACAGTAATGAGGAAAGAAACAACCTAGAAATAAAAGTATCTAAAGTTGCCCCTAAGATTCAATTTTTAATACAAAAAGAGAAAAAAGTTAACAATACAATAGCTAGGAGAAAATACTCCACACTGGAGCTGTTGGGACTAGGAAAGACTTTCAAACAAGAAATTAAAGAGCCCCTCACCATGTGGCTCATGAGGGTATAGGACATGGGATCAAATAATGTCAGTTTAAGTCCTTCAGAAGCATCTCAGCTGAGTTATATAGCCACCCATCCATCCTTGAGACATAGCTGTTTAAACTAGGACAATACAGGAGGGAGCAGTTCCTAATGGAATGGCTTTTACAAGGTATTAAAGATACATGGTCATCACCAATGGAGATTCCCATGATTAGCAGGGGCTGGAGAACTATAAAAGAGGGATAGGCATTACTAAGAGAATTAGGTATGAGAAGAGCAATATATAATGCCCAGTTCGTTGGGCCAGATAGGGCTATGTGCACTGGAGAGATAAAGGAAAGCTTAATTCAACTGGGACCTTGAAAATGGTATAGAGCTTTAATGGTTTCGCTAAATCCTTTAATGGGACAGGATCTTTGTAAAGTGAGGGAGGCTTTGGCAGATCTAAGTGACTCAAACCAGCATGCAAAACGTGTCTGTAGAATAATAGAGCAACCTACAAGAGATATAAAAAAGACCAGACAGAAAAAACGCTCTGTTTGGGTTACTAGAAGACAAATGTAGCACAATTTATGTAGAGCCCAAATTCCCAAAGAAAAAATTGATAGAAAACCAAATTTGGTACTGAGTAGTTTCTGGAAGGCTTTAAGACCTGAAGAACAGTTCACAAAAGGAATTCAGAAGATAAAAACTGCCGCAGGTGTGGTTAAGGATCCCCAAAGATTAAATAAGGTACATTTCTCTCCAGAGAAAAGCTATGCTAAGGGTGGAGGCAGTTTTTCCCACCAGGGCCTCCCCCAATAGCCAGTTACAGTCAATAGAGAGGTGGCAGATACGGCTACAGCCAGGAGGAAGACCCAGGGCCTACCTGACTCAGGGACCCAACAGGTGCAGCAGGGACAAGAGAGACCCTCTGCCTCCTTAGCTCAGTGCGGGGTCAGGAAACTTGAGCTAGTACCTGTAAATGTATCAAGGATAAAAACATACGAGATTCCATGTAAAATCCCCAGAATGTGGAATGACTCCAAAGAGATAGCTAAAGATAATAAAGAACTAACCAAGTTAACACCTATTACCCATGCTGTGGTACCCAACAGAGATCTATTGAGACAGCAATTAATACAAATGGATAAATCCTTTCCACACTGTGTTAGACTTTATCTATGATTGATTTAATATATGATGTTATCCTTTGAGTGTTTTACAGATATGAGACCCATTTGAAAGATATCAAGTGCACCTGAAGAAACAAAGGCCAGCTATAGCTATAAGATTCTTTGGAGCTTTATGGTTGGGTAAGACACAAGTAATACCCACCAGAATGGTTGGGAAAAACCTACAACACCTAATCCTGCATAAAAGTGAAAACATGGGCTCCCAAAACTGTACAACTGTTTAAAAAAAGTTACAGTATCAGGGGTGGGTTGCCCCCTTATGAGATGTTGGCCAGAGAGATCCTAGAGCTCCTCAAATTAACAAGATTATTGCCACCAATGTCCATTGCATACTAGAAAAGTTCAGTAAGGCCATGTTGCTGAAGACACTGCATGATGTGAGCATGGGAGAAGGAGAAACAGAGCCAAGACTAAGCTGAAAACTCCATGCCACGGGATGTATGGCTTTCATAGTGCCAGAAGGCACTATGAAGATGGTTGAGGAAAAAGGATCCCCTATGATTCTGCCCAACAATGGACCCTCTGTGCTACACACTATGGATATGCCAAGCAATGCCTTCTGGTGCAATAATGGCTCAAATAACATATGTACAACTGACAAATTTCTAATTGGATAAGGCCCACTCCTAGAGATGGAACACACATCTGGTGCTGAAGACAGGACAACCCCCTCTGTCAGAAAAGGCTATAGGCCCCAGCGTGGAAACCACTGCAAATATGAATATGGTACACCTGCTGGTATATCTTCTAGGCATTTTATTTGCACCCATGTGTCTGCTTCCTTCCATTTGTCTTTATAGTAGGGAAGACAATACCAAGATGGATCAGTGGCCACGTCTTGGAAACGAATGATGAGGAGGCCCAAGAAGTCAGTATCTCACCATGATTGTCCCACACCTATCACCCCCTCCAAGGCTCAGGAACCCTTGTGGAAGAGGTGGGCGGAAAGTTTGTAAGAGCTGGAGGAAAGGGGTGGAGTGTAACCTGAAGTTCCTCCATCTGATCACTATGATGCAAACTATAATCCTGCCTACTTCCCATGCTCTGCTGAAATAGTTAAGCAGGCAGAAGCCCATCACCTCTCCCACCTAATCAGTTGACTTTAGCTACATGAAAGGGAGGAGCCACTGCCATATTGAGCACGGGGAATGGAGTGGCAAACAGCAGGCAAACAGGTGAGTGGCAGCATGTGAAGAAATGGGAGAGACAGGTGGGCCCCACTGATGGCAATGTTTCCTGCCTTTGTAAGTCATCCCCTCCCAGATGTCCTACACTATGCAAAACCCAAATAGAAGGTATTCTGTTGGTTTGTCAGCCCTGGGACCTCAAAGGACACAGGCACGCAGGTCTCCCAAGAATTGGGAGGAGAAAATATGGCGAAACACAGGTAATCAACAGCTATCTAATTGGACTTTAAAGCCCACTCAGTGGGAGGGAACTCATGGGTGGTACTATAAACACAGTCAAATAGACATGGCTGGAGAGGTCATAGATATTAAAGAAAACCTACTTCTGTCACATCCCTAGACAAATGTAATTTCTTACTATAAGCTAAATATGGATACTTATATATGATAAGTATGCCAATCATTACTCATCAAAGAAGCTTTTCTGCAACAGACAAAGACTATTACAGAGTTTCAGAACTAGTCACACACAGAGATAAAATGAATGCCCAATCCTAGGTGACACATCTACAATGGAATCTCTATACCTAAGGCTCATGGAACATAGTAGGAAAGGGGTAGAGAAAATACTAATGCATCTCTCAACTCTCATCATTGAAGCCCTATCATGCATCAGAAGGCAATGAACACAAAAGGTCACAAATGGCCAAAGTGTAGAGAATAAGAGTCTGCAGAGTGTGGTCTCTTGGACAAGCTCGTATATTAAACCCCACCCACCCACATATGACTCAGAGAGGAGGTGCATGTCCATATGGAAACAGAGTCTAACAGGTTCCTGGGACCTTGCTCATATAAACCTGCAGCAATTGTGTTAGCATGCACAAGACCCATGCAAACTCATGCAAAAAAAAAATGGTGAAATGGGCAGCAGGCTCCAATCTTAGCCAAAGTACTATAGGCAGCTTATTACTGTGGGGCGAGGAAGAGCTGATCTTTTTTTTATCTTATGTGTACGCATGTATTTCCTGCCTATAGGTAAGAGCACCCATGTTGTGCAATGCCCATGGAGGTCAGAAGAGGCTGTCGGATCCCCTGGGACTGGAATTACAGACAGTTATTCTGCCATTTGGGTACTAGGATTCGAACCCAGGTCTTCTGCAAGAACAACCAGAGTTCTTAACTGCTGAGCCATCTCTCTAGCCCCAATCTGATCTTCTTTAAGGGAGAGACTCTAAATAGGTTGACTAGACCCCAGGGGGATGAACGTGTACTAAGTGAAGTCAGGGGACACTAACTTGACTCAGTAGGCTTTAACACAAATGATAGAATGCATGAAATCTGGTGAGGGGCTATTGGAAGGTGAGGATGGGGGAGGGGTATAAAGATGATTAAGATGCTTTGTATGAAGTACAAAATTTTAATTAAAAAATAGTCTAAAAAACATATTCCAAATAATAACAGTTTCACTCAATGAAGTACCCACATTTTCATGTTGATGTTCCCAAGAGGAACAGCATAGCTTCTTGTTGTGCATCCCATAATTTTGCTCAGATAAGATGTGTTATGTTACATTTACTTTTCATTCATTTGTAAATTGTTTTTTAATTCTCTTCTAATTATTAAAGTCCAAAGTTCTCTTTTGCGTTCTTTTGAGTCTAGCCCCATAGTTCCCAAGTAACCAGGTTCTTCAACCATAATTATTTACCAGCAACACTGGTGTGCATCACTGATGGAATGCAAGGAATAGATCTGAGGGCTGAGACATGAGTTCCAGCAAGGTTAATTAGGAATTACCTCGAAACTTTACCTTGAAAATAATGACTAGGAAGTCACATCATCTCATTTTTTCCTCATCCCTTTCTTTCAATCTCCCTTTTTTCAAATAGTCTTATTAATATACTTAGAGAGTAAGCAGAAATTGCTCTCAAAAAACATGAAACTACTATAAAGTGAAAGTCAGTCTTCTGTATATACTATGCATCTTTTGAATTATTTCTTTTAAAGCACAATACTTTTTTTAACTGGAGCTGTATGTCTTTTAGGCTGGAGTTCTAATCCTGAAACAATCTATGAAGCTATATGATAACATTTACTTTTCAATTTAATTAACCTGTCCAAATAAAAATCAGCCTTACTTCTCATATGTCAGATTCCCAGAATATCCAAGAGCTCTCCAAGGACAAGTCTCTCCTAAGGGGTCCAGGAATCCACAAATAGGAGTCATGCCAAAGAGGCCAGTGGTGATTTGATGGCAGATGCTACTGTTTGTTAGCCTTGCAGTTATCAACCTCCCCCGCCCACACTCTCTACCCACTATCTTTCTTCTAATCAAATATTGATTTTATTAGCTGTCCTCAAAATAACTATTACATTCAGGAAAAACACGAATCGCAATCCCCAACAATGAGTACTGATTAGGCAGAACCAGTCATGGTTATTTTATCTCTCTGAACAAATGTTTGATTTGGTGTGACCATGTGACTCATTTCTGTCTAATGAAACATGAAGTAGGCTGAAACACTTTGGAAAACGTTTTCCCTCTATGAAAAGGATATACAAGACAGGAATACTTGTTTTTCCTTTCCTTCAGCCCGATAAGAAAGGATGTAATGCCCAAAGCTGTTGCAGTCATCAAGCAAACACAGAGTAGATGGTGGCAAGCATCTGGTTTCTGAGAGTGCTACTGACCCTTGAATCAATCAATAATCAACTGAAAGTAAGTTTTTTTCATGGACTATTTTGAAGCATCACCCCTAATGATTATTTACAAAAGGACTTTTCTAACAGTAGCTTTCTTTCTCTCTTTGACTGGAATTAACCATACTGCAACATTCTCCAAGGCTCCGTATTGTTTCATACTCAGATAAATCTGCCTGGTTTATTTATGCTATCATTTACTTAGTTTTATTTACTATAAATAGAGTTTAAATCTTATCTTCTGATCATAAAATCCCGAGGTCATTCTTTGTGTTCTGAGCCCAGCTCTCAGGATTCTGAAATTGCCAGACCTTTCAGTCATCCTTACGAACAACTAGAGCTGGAAAAATAGTCTTATCTTGCAGAATTCTGGTTATGTGAAGCAATCAGCTTAGAAATACATGATTGCTACTGGGTCATATTGAAGGTGCCCATGTTAAGGTAGTGAGCAGTATAGAAAAATAATGTGGCTTTATAATAAGAAACTAAATGCAAAGGAATGTAACTCAGACCGACTACAAAGTATGAAGTGGAACGATGAGTTGCGTTCCAGGCTGTGTTTCGTATTGAATAACAAAAGATAAACATGGGAGGAAAGAACAAGAGAATGAGCGCAGAGCCCCCATTGCACTGTAGCACCCCTGTTTCTCACAGAAGTTCTCTATACCCTCAGTTATCTATACCCTGATAGAGGAGGCAATTTTTCCCATATGGAAAGGTCAAAACTATGAGTTTTCTGTCTCTTAAACTGTTAAACAAAGGTGAACAGCCCAGTAACCAAGAATCTTCTATGTGATAAGAAAAAAAAAATCTTACTAGACTTGGTCCTGTGAATTTTCATCTTATACTTGAATTTAGTACTGTGTAGATAAAAAGACCAGACTTGAAGAAATAGTTGTCAAATACAAAGGCATATATATATATACCAAACAAGTTCTTGGCACTTATACTGCTGAACTGAGGAGGCTAAATCACAAGTCATCATGGCCTGCTAGGTTACTCTCTGCTATGTTATAGAATAATTGCTTATGACCATCGAACCCTCAACATTGCAAAGGAGAGAAAAGTGGTATGTGATGGAGATTTTGAGTCCATTCAACTTAATTACTCAAAACTTTTCCTGAATTCAAATAGAAAGCAGCAATATTCAAGGAAATGAGGTAAGCCCCTATAGAGTTAATGAACTAAATGCACCAGAAAAACTAAGTAACACATGAAAGTAACTTAAAACTACTTAAAATGTCACTGGCTTGTGTATATAGTAGTTTTTAAGGCAAAAGTATACTGTGATGGCTTCAAGTAGCAAGTGATATTAAAAAGACATAAAAAATGGTATTTAAAATAGTCTGAAGTTCCTTAGGTTAGGACAGTGGCTCTCAAAATGTGACCCCTGGGTCAGGAGTGTCATCAACACCTAGAAGTTCAAACTCTCAGCTTCCACCCCAGAACTACAAAATTCAAACATCCAAGGTACAGGCTCAAAATCTATCTTCTTGTTCAAAAGTCCAAAGTTCAAAATCTCTTCTGACTCTCAAGGCAATCTCTTAACTGTAAGTACTTATAAAAATCAAACTGCATACTTTGAATTTATAATAGCAAAGAGTAAATATTCCCATTCCAAAAGGTAGGAATGGATGTATAGCAAAGAAAGAGCAGACCAAAGGAAAGTCAAAACCCAAGAAGGCAACGGCATCAGGTGATCATGATGGCATTATCTAGACTCCACCATGTCTGAGTTGGTCCACCTTTCCAGCTCTATTGTCTGCAGTAACTGTGGTCTTAAGCTGACTCTGCTTGACACATACAGCTTTCCTGAGCAAACATCCTATGTTTCTGGCATATCCAGTATCCAGGGATTACCAATGAAACTTCACAGCCTGCTTGTAAGCACTATGCAGAGACTCCAACACTGCTGCACTTTGGTGATTTGTGTGGCTTTCTGAAACCTTGGTGCAAGCCTCTGTGACCCCCATAATCTTGCATCCTGCATACCTTAATAACTAGCACTACATAGACAATGCTATCCGGTTCTGTTGCCAGATGCAATCTGCCCCCTTCGAGTCACAGTGGAAGCCTCTTCTGAATACCTACCTGGCAGAACTTGGGGGGAAAAAAAATAAAATAAAAAACCTTCCCTAGGTAGCCTAGCAGAATGTCATGGATGTTCTCTTTGTTCAGATACTGTCTTTGCAAATGAAAGTTTTTAAAATGGATTTGCATTGTTGCACTCTGGAACTTTTGATGGGTGGGCTCCTGCCCTCAAAACACCTGTCCCATTGTTTCAGTCCCAAGTCCTTGTTTCTTCTTAATGGTACTAATTTCTTTAACAATTATAAACACTTTGTCTGAACCAAGTTTGTTCCAGGTCTGCTGTTTTATCCACATTCACATTCATTTCTTTGCCAAGCTGAATGTTTTTCACATTGTTCTGTTCTCTCCCTCACTGTAAATCTAAGAGCAGTAAGCAGTGACTATGCCACGGCCTCTGTGCTATGCTGTTTTGAAATTTCCTCCACTAAACAATTCAGTAACTTCTTAAAATTCAAACTCAAAATTTCGGAACTGGAGCAGAACACAGCCAGATTCTTTGTTGGAATACAATATGAATAGCCTCAAGCCCAGTTCCTGACAGGGTGCTTATTTCCCTTTGAAAAGTCCTGAGCAGTGCCTTTGCCGTCCTCATTTCCACTGGTAGTATGGTCTTACCCACTCCCACCAGAATGGCCCATTAAGTTCTGCTTGTACCATTCCAGGACTTCTCTGGCCTCTAGTTCCAACCCCTCTACATTTCCTCTGTAAACCAGTTCAGAAGCCTAAGAAACACATGGTCAGAGTTCTCAGGGTAACAGCAATAACCTCACTTCTTTCTGTATTAGTTGCCTTTCTAATCACTGTGATGAAATACCTGACAAGAGGGAACCAAAGGCCAAAGAGATTGATTTTGGTGAACAGCTGAGCGTGTAGCAGCCCCTCATGGCAGGTGTTAGGAACAGGAGTAGAAAGAGTAACAGGTAGAAAAGGAAAGCAACCAACTGCAATAATCCAGATTGGCCTTTGTTATTAGTGAATGAAGGGCAGAAGCAACCTGTGGGAATTGTTGCAGGAAACACTGATTCAAGTGGCAGGAGAGTTTAAGTATGTTCCTATGGGGAGACAGAGTTAGCAGATTGGTAGTGTTAAAGGGCCTAGCTCCTGACAAGGGCAAAAGGACTTGTTTGCAGGACAGGAATAGCTTTATGGCTGGGGTTAGTACACTCCTGGCCATAGTTTTGAAACAGAGCTAACAATGTTCTGATGAGGTTCGTCAGTGGGAAAGATGGTTTATGACTGATCAGAGAGCTTCTGTGCAATCTGTCTTTAGCAGGGATGGCAGAGCATCAATAATGATTAAGCTGCAGCGGCAGAAGTGTGGGCTGTGTGCTCACCCCTCTACAGGTCAGAAAGCACAGATGGGTAATGGGCCTGGCTATAAATCCCCTGAGGATCCACTTCCTCCAGGTAAGCCCTACCTCCTAAAGGTCTCACAACATCCCAAAACAGCACCACCAACTGGGATCAAATGTTTGAACACATGAGCCTGTGAGAGACATTTTAGACTGAAACCATAACATCAACTGAGGATTCAATATTCATTATATTCTCTAAAAGAAAATAATGTTTGGCACTGTTTATAGTAATATTTGTATTGAATGGTTAAGTAACAACAATAATACATCTTCTATGACACTATACATTTGAAATTGTTCTAAATTATAGTCATTTAATCCTACTTAGTCCTCACAGCAATCCTCTAAGGTAAAGTCTATTATTATCTATATTTTACAGATGAAGAAACTGCAACAAGAGAAACTAAGTTATGTGCCCAGTTGCAAAAGGTAGAAAATGACAGCATTTGAATGTGGAAAATCTGTCCCAAAGCCTTTATGCTTAAGTATTATGCTGCATCAGTTCTCGGAGTTAAAAACAGATCTTTGAGGTAGAAGGTAGAGGTTTTCATTGTCTAGAAAAAAACACATTTCCATGAGATATATTTGTCACAGTTAATCTTGATTATCAACTTGGCTGGATGGGGAACTGCCTAGATTAGTAAAGTACATATCTGGGTGAGTGAATGAGGGCATTTCAAGAAAGGACTGGCATGTGAGAGAGCAACTGAGAGACAAAGACCTGCCTTGAATGTGGGCAGCATCATCCAGCAGGCTGGTAACCCCAGCAGAATAAGAAATAGAGAAAGCCAAGCAGCATGTACAAGATCCATTCTTCCTAAATCGGGCTGTCTAGTGCTGCTGTTATCACCTGTGGACACTGAACCTCAGCTTCATCAGCCTTCCAACTTGGAATCATGCCAGTGACCCTCCAGGGAGTTTCTGAGCCTTCAGCATCAGACTGAGATGACATCATTAATTACCCCTTGTTCTGAGGTTTCCAGTTTCTTGGACTGAGCAACTCCCTCATTCTCTGGCTCTCTAGCCCACAGGTGGTTATCATTGTACTACACATCCTCCAATTATATAAGCCCATGACAAAAAAATCTCCATATATATAGTTTCTGTCCCTCCAAAGAACCATGACTAATAAAATCTTATTCTCCAAGGAACCAGCAAAATGAAACAGTCCTGATCTTCTGCTGTCTGTTCTTAGAGTATCTCTTCCATATGTATTCAGTGTGCCCAACTGATTGCAGAGATAAGCTGGTACCCAGAGTATTGACTGGTCCCTCTAAAATGAAAGGAGAAATAGAGCCAGGAAGAGCTAATGAGAAATACCCACAATGAGAAAATTCATTGAATTCTCCAGCTTGTAATTTTCTCAGCACAAGGCCCTTCCAGGGAAAGAGAACAAACTCCTGCCCTCCGGCAGTAACAATGCCTCTGCTGTGTCTGAGTCAGATGGTCAGACAGTTGAATGCACTGTGAGGAAATAAGGAAGCAGAGCTGCAGGTTGGGGGAGCAGCCTGCCTTGCTTTGAGCTGCTCTCTGTGTGCCTGAGCAAACTGCCTGGCTGCCAGTGCCTGCGTAGAACGAAGCAGTCTCCTTGACCTTGCTTGATAGATTTTATTAGGCATTTGTCAGGACTTTCAAGTCTTCTCAATGTCAAAACAAGAGAGTTCAGACTTCAAGGCTGCAACAAAAGGAGGCAGTCTTTTGAACAGCAAACTGCAAGACAGATCAATTTTACCCTTTACTCACTCAGTCTCCAGCTTTTGAATGCCTGCCAGATACTTTAGGATTCTTCAAGGTGAGCAGTGCAAACGATTTACTCACAATTTCAGCTCTCTCACTTGTCAGTATATTGGGATAATGACAAAAAAAAAAAATCCTCTCTATTGTCTAATGCCAGAAAACAATCTGAGGACAAATTGAGAGGATGCAAGATTAGCCTTTTCTCTTATTATTTGGGATGAAATAGCCTTTGTACCAGAAATTTGGCAGAATGGAAATTTTAATAAGTGTGCTCTCCTCTTGTTATTACTGAAAATGACATGTCATTTCTCACACCCATTTTTTGAACAGCTTATCTAATATGTTGTAGAAATGAACCTTCAAAGGAAACACCAATGCTTTACTCTGTAAGTTTTCCTACTATTTACACAGGAAAGTTGGAAGTGATGTCCTGTGGGACAGAGTATGTTTCCTCCGACTAGCCCCATTTGCTAACGCCAATATTAAAAACTTTTCTACTCAGGCAAGGTAGCTCATGCCTGTAATCCAAGCAGTCAGAATGCTGAGGCAGAAGGATTGCCATGAATTCCAGGCCAGACTGGGGCTGCAGAATGAGATGTTGTCTTAAAAATAAAGTTTTCTACACTGAAAAAATATCTCTGTACATCCAATTGACCTACAAAAAGTCACTAAAAGTACCTGGAACTAGGTGTATAACAATATGAAGAAAATAATACCAATTTTTAGATATGATAACATTTTTGCTAAG
>NW_008332097.1:680668-692670 GCF_000622305.1 Nannospalax galili
ATCTAAAGCCCATCAATAAACAAATATGCAAGAAAAAAAATTCAGACTTCTATAGTTCTACAGCTCAGAGGTCCCAGCTAATACTCACTGCTAGAATAACCACCAAACATTTATCTGAGTATGACCTTCAAATCTGTTTAGAATGCTAACTGAATCTAAAGCCCATCAATAAACAAATATGCAAGAAAAAAAATTCAGACTTCTATAGTTCTACAGCTCAGAGGTCCCAGCTAATACTCACTGCTAGAATAACCACCAAACATTTATCTGAGTATGACCTTCAAATCTGTTTAGAATGCTAACCCTAAAACTGGATGATATTCTTCCCAAAAGAAATGGTAACCTTAAACCTGATGAAAAATATATATGCAATCAAGTAAATAAAACCTATAGTACTAATATTTTAAAATATCTTAATCACTTTATTGAAGAGAATTCAATCAACTACTAACATGTAGTAAGCATCTGCATGATTCAAAATAAAATTGATGAGACTAATTAAAAATTAAACATTTTCTGTCAAAGTTCACCTGTTCTACAAAAGTTAAAACCTAAGACAAATTTATACTGTTATATTGATTATTTAAGTACTTAGGAACATTTTTTAGATGACTGAATGACTTAAAAGAAGAAAGTTTATCAGCTCCATCAGTGTAATTGGAAACACTTAAAGGAGTAAAAGTTAATAAATGGAATTAAGCATTAATAGAGTACTTAGAATTCATTCTTTAAAATTTTAAATATATCAGTAGAATTAAATGATTTTGTTGAATTTCAAAGCTTAAAATGAAGTATTTTTACATTTAAATTTAATAAATTGAATATTAGATTGTAAAAATAAGGACATATTTAGATAATCATTTTGGAATCCCAAAGCACTGTGCTTTGACTTAGATAAGTGTTCCCCAAAGGCCGGCTGGGGGTAGTGGAGTCTTCATGAAGTGGGATCTGAGGAGAGGGTTTCTGGTCACTGGAGCAGGCTCTCAAAGGGATATAGGCCCCCAGTCCCTTCCTCGCTCTATAATTCCTTTTCCAGCTGCCTCAAGGAAGGAGAGCAGCATTGCTCCATAGTTCACTCCTTGCTGTGTGCTGTCTTCACATAAGCCCCAAAGTAAGAGGAGCACCAGTACATGGACTGAGACTTTCAAAACTGTGAGCCAAAACAAACCTTCTCTCTATAAATTGATTGTCTCAGGCATTTAGTTACCATAACCAAAAGCTGACTGGATCACTTTTGGGAACACAGAAAACTCCCATAGACAAGATAGGCATGATAGCTGCCCAGTGGAGCTCTTCTTCCATGAACAGCCTCTTTCACAGTGCAACTGAGCATGGCTGAGAGACTGATACTCCCAAAGCATCACTGAGAAAAAGTAGAAATATCTAATTCTTTGATATGTGCTTTTTTGGATATAAATAGAGAGCAAGGTCAAATACGAGCTCTCCTGTTTTTACTTTGTAAATCTCTCATTCACCTGCAGGAGTTGATCTCTTTTTGACTGAAAATCACCTAAATAAATGACTACCCAGCAAATTAATTTTTGCTGTTTCTAATGTACCCAATTCAATATTGTATTCAATTAGTGTTAATAAGCTGTGTGCTCAGCCCTACCAGTTTACAAACCTGTTTAATTCAATCTGTTTTTAATATGAGTCAACCTTTTCCTTTTTGTATAAATATTTACAAATATAGTTCTATTTTTTATTTTTATGGTGATAGTTTATTTTCCTAATGTGAATCCTCAGAATAATTTCCGAGATTTATTGGAAAGTACAGCAGAGAATTGACTACCACCTGCAAATCCATTCTCCCCTCCCTCCCTGACAACAAAACTCCAGATTTTGGGGGTTTGTTTGTTTGTTTGTTTGGTCTTTTGGAGACAGGGTCTCCCTGTAGCCCCAGCTGGCCTGGAATTCACTATGTAGACCAGGCTGACCTTGAACTTAGAGAGATCTGCCTGCCTCCGCCTTCCAAGTAGTGGGACTAAAGGTGTGCACTACCACTCCAGACTATAACTCCAGATTTTTATAAAGACAAATTGCTGGCTGATTAAGAAATTACATTTTGGGGCTGGAGAGATGGTTCAGCAGTTAAAAGCAATGGCTGTTCTTCCAGAGGACCAGGGTTTGACTCCCAGCACAAACGTGGAGGCTAACAACTGACTGTAATTCTATTTCCAGGGGATCTGACATCCTCTTCTGACTTCCATGGGCATTGTAAGACATGGGTGCACTTATACACATGCAGGAAAAACATGCCAATGCATAAAATAAAAATAAATTAATTTATTAAATAAATTATATTTTCTATTTTCCTTTTGAGCTCTATATGATCATGTGATTAGCACATGATATTTGAGTATAACATATATGAGACTGATCCTTAAATCAATCTCGCTCAGTGCACTGGGATTCTTTTTTCCATTTCGCAATGCAGATGTGAGGACTGGTACACCAGGGGCCAGTTATAGCCATGAGTAACTTCATTACAGAAGCTATCTTTCAGTAGGGCAGAGCACAAGGGTCTCTTTAGGTCTCTGATGAGAGTATGGAGCTTATGTTTAAAACTTTAAAACGTGAACAAAATAAACCTGTACCTTGCTTAAACCATTGTTATTGGAGGGGTATTCTATTTTGTACCTTTGAATCTTATTCTAAATGGCAGATATAAATATATGATTTAATAACTTATCATTATTACTAACATGCATTCTTTGAAATAATTCTCTTGAAACCACTAAATAAAAATCATGCTTTTAAAAATCACATGTGAAATGCTTATACTGTCAAAAAAAATGACAGATTACAGATTACACAGACTTCTGTTATTTGACTATGTAATGAAACACATTATTAAAGAAAATGCCTCTAGTATTTAAAATTAGTAACTTTTTGTCACTTTGTAGGAAAAAAAATGTAGGCTGCACTAAATGAAAATACCAGTGACAATTAACACCTGCATGACACACTGAAGTAAACTGTCTCCTACACCTCACCATACCCTACAAACAGATACCCAGCCATTGGTTTAATTCTACATCCAATCTGGAATCCCTTCTGGCTTCCTTCGCTTTGTTCTTGTCCTAAAAGTGACTGTTCCAGTGGCAGAGTGCTTGCTGAACATATGCCCAAGACATGGCATGGGAGAAAGAGAGAGAGAGAGAGAGAGAGAGAGAGAGAGAGAGAGAGAGAGGAGGAGAAGAGAAGAAAAGAAAGAAAAGAAAAGAAAAGAAAAGAAAAAAAAGGAAAGAGAAAAAAGTAAGAAAGAAAAGAAAGAAGGAAATAAAGAATCCCAAGCAGCTGTTTCCTGATGGCACAGGTCCATAATCTCAGCTCTTCAGGAGGCTGAGGCAGAACAGCAAGTAGGTGATCAAAGCAGGATGACATTCCAGCCATTGAACACAGAGCCTGCATATCATCACACTAAGGAAATCTGAGGCACAGAAAGGGTTTTGAACGATTAGTCCTAAAACAAAGCAAGTCAAAAATGCTAGCACCGACACTTGATCTGAGTCCAGCTTTTCTTTTTAGCTTTTCTTTTTCTGTTAAATTGGGGCTAATACTAATCAGGTTTTCAGATAAATCATACTTCAAAAATAGTAAAACCTCAAATAGCATTGAGAGAAATAAAATGTTTGACTAATTAAGCATATGCTCAAACATGCATTAATCATTGTTCAAGAAGTAACAAAGGAAATCTCCTTTCCTCAGTGTCAGAATTTCTGATTCAATGGGGATTGGCTCACCATCTAAACAATTCAAATACAGATCTATTTATATCTTGACTTGTATCTATAACCATAAAGAGATGATTGTCTGGATTTTGACAGACAAGCAGATCTTTGTCCTTTATGCTCCAAAGTCCCAGAAGTATTTTTAAAGAGCAGTTTCCCATGACATTCAAGTTTAATTTTTATTGCCATTTCTTGTCATCTCCATCCTGGTCTCTTTTCCTATGACCCATGCTCCACATTCTGTTGCCACCACAAGAATTAATGAACTAACTAATTAATTAATAAGGCTTTTTTTTTTTTTTTTTTTTTTTTTGAGAGATGGCCTCATGCTGTAGCCCAGGCTGGGCACAAACTTGAAGTGATCATCCTACTTAGCTCCCCAAGTGCTGGGATTAAAGGTGTCTGCCACCTGGTAAAGAATTGTTTTAAAGTAAAATTTTATTTGACGTCATACAGCCAGCAGTGACTTCCTTTCTCTTTGCACTTTGTGCATTTAATCCTATCACCTTGGCTGTTTTGCAGGGCTGGTCCTCCATAATTTGACTTCTGTATACTTGTTTAAAAATACAGGGGTACAAGTGGTAATGCTCTTACACGTAGTATGTGTGGCATTGTGGGAGGCTCTGGTTTCAATACCCAGCACCCAAACAATTTTCTTTTTTGAATTTCTTTCTTAATTTTCTTTCTTTCCTTCTTTCCTTCCTTCCTTTCTTTCCTTCTTTCTTCCTTTCTTCTTCTTTCCTTCCTCTGTCCTTCCTTTCTTTTTTTTTTTCAGTACTGAGATCAAGCCCAGTGTCTCGTGTACATGTTCAGCAAGTGCTCTGCCACTGAGCCTTATCTCCAGCCTTCAAATATACTTAATGTTTTCAAACTATAACCACAGTTTACCTTCAGCACAGTCACTGTTAGAACAAGAACAAACAAAGGAAGCCAGAAGGGGTCCAGATTAGACGTAGAATTGAATTAAACCAATGTCTGAAAAACTAAGGGGTTTTGCTGCTCAGCGGCTTCAATCAGATGTGTGACTTTGGAAGTCCTGGCACAGGCTGCTGTGTAATCTACGGATCCAGAGCAGAAGGTCATTCTAGGGTTCCTGGGCAGGATCAGTTTTCCAGATCTCAAAGGAAACGAAGCCACATAGGAGAAGGTAAGAAGAGCAAAGGAGTTTCACTTGGCTGGCTGCACAGAGGAGTAAGCTCTGTGCCCACACTTGGTTCTAGGTCCCATGTTTGTACCTCCAATGTCTCCTGCTTCCATAAACTTAATTTTACCCCTTTTAGGAAGGTGTCTCCCCTTCGTCTATTCCTTGGAGCAAACATCTACGTTTTATTTTGTGAATTTCCTTGGAGTTTAGGGTTGACAAGAATCTACATTGATAAACAATCACTCTTTCCAGAAAATGTTCTTATGAGATTTCTTAGGTCAGAGGAAAAAAAACAGCATTATGATTTTCCAATAAGTCTTCTAAACACTGCAATGAATTATGAACCTCTCAGCAAAAGGATATATCACCTAAGAGGCCCAAACACTGTTGGCAAAGATTATATATTTGAAAGAAGCAGCTTATTTCACTTAATCAGAAAACTATATTGTTTAAGTCTGGCATTCTTTCTAAAGTGAAAGGCATGGAAATTAAAAAAATAAATAAATTTGATAATCACACTTGATAATCCTTTATTGTGATGTCTAATTTTCAATGAAAATTCTAAGGCTCCCCTCTACACATTTAACGTTTTTAACCTTGTTATTGCTACTTTTCCTTCCAGAAATAGTAGCTAATGAAACAGGACAAGAAGGAAACATTTTCTTGAGAGATTCTTTTTGCTTCCAATGTCATATTTCTGGCCAACATCAAGGAAATAAATCATAATCCTATTTCTCTTCATTGCTGGTTACTGTTTCCATATATCAAACATTTCACTCTTTCCAAGATAAAGGTCATACATGTAATTACAACAAAATATGTGCTGTATGTTTGCACATATAAAAAGTCCATTGTGTTAGTGTTCTCTAGAGAAGTGAGAGAGAGAGAGAGAGAGAGAGAGAGAGAGAGAGAGAGAGGTGTTACATTGGCTTATGCAATCAGAGGATACAATGGACATCTGTATATTGGAGAACTTTGTGACTTTTCAGTCTAAGTTACTGGAAGCCTCAGAACAAGGGGGATCAGCTAACCAATTCTAGTTCAAAGCTGCCTAGAGAGTAGGTGGTATGAGTCTATGTGGGAAGGCTGAAAAAGCTGGAGTCTGGTGTCCATGAGCAATGGCAAAAGCAATAATAGATACACCTGCTTACAAAGGATCGTGCTGGCTGACTGCCTCCTTCTACTTTTGTTCCATCTGAGGCCCCAGTCTATTGGATCCACATTCACGAAACATCTTTCCTCATCAGTTTCTGTCCCACCTGACAATCATCCCCAGATGATTAATAAATTCTTCACTTTAAACACAAGAAGTTATTGCATGTCAATTATACCTCAATACATCCAGGTATACCTCAAAAATGACTTTTAAATGTCAAAAAACCATGCTAATACTGCACTAATTATATTATCTGCAAGCTCATGAAATACTGTACAATAATATTTTACAGGAAAGCCAGCATTAAGAAGAACTTTTGGATGCTGGGTGTGGTGGTACACACCCTTAATCTCAGCCCTCAAGAGTTAGAGACAGGTGGATCTCTGTGAGAGCAAAATCAACCTGGTCTACATAGTGAGTTCCAGGTAGGTTGGGACTAGGGAAACCCTGTCAAAAAAAATTAGGGGGAAAAAACAGTACTTCGAAATAACTAATTTTTAAATTCATAGATCTGGTGTACAAGAAATTGTAAAATAAAAAAAATCATACCATTTAAACAGTCACTTATCAATTTGAAATAATGCTTTTGAATTTAAGAGCTCAACATTAGCTATTATGACAGAGTAGATTATTTTTCCAAATGTACACTTCCTTTTTGAATAAAATATTAAATATTCAACAAAGCTTTCCCCCAAAGATGTGTGGGAATCCTACTTGAAAGATACTGGAGGTGCTTATTCTTTGAAACCCCCAAGTGTTCTTTCATATAATACAAATCTATATTTTAAAGCTATTTTCATTTAAGCAAGAGAGCAATATTTTCAATTATAGTGAAGAAAAACTTATTGTTGGAAATTCCCAGAATTTTAAGAAGATAATAATGTTCAAAGGCATTAAACTGAATTAAAACCTCACTAATGCTTCAAAATAGAATGCTAGTACAGGCATGGGTAATGAACCATGAGAGAAAAGTATTGATTTTTATCACTGTGAGTAATAAGAGGCTGAATTATTCAATGACAGAAGATTGAGAGCTTTTGGTTGAAACCACTTTATATTTAAAATTTTGTCGCTTAATTTTGACATGATTATTTGTAGTACAAAATTTTCCTATCTCTGTAAATTTGCTTGGTTTGGACACCTGAAATTGGAATCATGTGGTATGTGAAACTTCAGGCCTGTATTCTTTCACTTAACAGAATGCTTCTGAAGTCATCTATGTTATAACATGTGACAATATTTCATTCCTATTTATTACAGAATGATATTTCATCTTAGCATATATATCACATTTTTCTCATCTATCAGCTGGCTGATGGACAGTAGGTCATTTCTTCTTTTGTGTACAACAAAACACATTGCTGTAGACATTTATGCACAAAGTTCTTCATGAATCTCTGTTTTTATTTCCCTTAGTACATGCAGTGTAATTGTTGGTTCATATAACTGTATTTAATCATTTGAGGATTTGCCTGATTGCTTTTCCAAAGCCTGATTGCTTTTCCAAAGCTGGGCCATTTACATTCTAAGCAGCAAACATGTGAGTATCTCAACTTGTCATGATTTGTCTTGTTGTTATACCCATACTAGTGGGTGTGAAGTTCTATTTTGTGATTTTCATTAGCATTTTCCTTTGCATCTTCTCAGGAGCTTATTGGATGTTTGGATACCTTCTTTAGCAAAATATTTTCCCATTTTTAACTTAGGTTATTCTTTTTATTGAGTTGCAATAGTTTATGATATATTCTAGGTACATATTGATTACCAGGTATATGACTCACCAAAATCAGTCTCCGGATTATTTTTTCAATTTTGTTAAGTTGTCTTTTGAAACACAAAAAGCTTTAACTTTTTGCCTCCGGGTTATATCTGTGTATTCTTGTACTGTATGTGCTTTGGGTCTTCTATGTAAGAACAGATTTAATGAAATAAGTTCACAAAGAATTAATTCCTATTTTTTTAAGAGTTTTAGAGTTAATATAACTCTTACATTTGGGTTCAAATCCATTCTGAATGAGTTGGTCTTTGACACGAGCCCATAATCCAGTTTATAGCATCATTTGCTATAAAGACTGTTCTTTCTTCTTAATCCTAGCAATGATATCCCCCTGGTCCTTTTTTATATCTCTTCCTTTCTGGTGTTTACTGTTCTGAACATTCTCCACTGCTATAACTGAATACATGAGACTGAGTGATTAATAAAAGACAGTGATTTATTTCTTACATTTTTGGAGGCTGGGAACTCCAGTAGCAAGCTGCCTACATCTGGTGAGAGGCCTTCTGCTCTATTATCCCATGGGAGGACGTGGAAGGGCAAGAGAACATAAAAGAGCAAGAGGAGGCTGAACTCAGTTTTCTTACTCCTGCAATAACAGCATCATAGGAATGCACTGATGACAGCACAGCCCTCACTTCTAATCCCCTCTTATTAAGCTTCAACTCTCAACACTGTTGCACTGGGAATGACCTTTCTAATCCATAAGCTTTGGGGGACACAGTCAAACCACAGTAACTATCTTTTGACTCGACGGTCACCTCTGATTTGTTTGAGTTTTAAACTCAAGTCCTTGTGCCAATCGAGTTCTACTGGGTCCACGTCCTGATACTGCAGTAGAACAGTGTGGGTATGATTGTCTCCAGATAGCAACAACACAAGCCATCCTAATACCAAAGAAAACCTAAGGGCAGATTTTCCCTTTAGTGCCTCTGTGGCACCGTTACTAGGAAGGCAATGAATATTCATTATCTTAGAACACAATTTAGTTGGGTAGTGTTAAGGAAATTTTCATGGGGAAAATATCATAGATGATGATTAGGAGTGGGCATATTGGGATTCCTAACATATTCATTTAGAAAACTTGTGTGGAAGGGAGTAAAAGGTTTCCTTAGTGACATTTTAGACTCTCTAATCTGGCACCTTTGGTCTCCATGGATTCTCAATGAGAAGCTTTACAGCAGACAAATCAGTCTGTTCCTCAAATATGTTCTTCTATTACTTCAGTCACCTTGTTTTCTAAACAATCCTTTTTATGAGTAATTACTACATGCTAAGCTTTCTGCCTGGTAACAAGTCTCTTGTTCATTTCTATAGACTTCATCCTTCCTTAAGATAGAGTTTGAAGTATGTTGATCATCCCTTACCTTGGATTCCCGCCACCTCCCCCCCAAGTCTGTACTTGCTGCTACTTGTCTAGCTGGCATTATGTGTCAGCCCTGGTGTTGGATTGCTGGCTAGCTTTCCCCAGTGCGCTTGTAATCTAGCACTCTGGCTAGGCCCTCACACACTGTGCCTTTAGTGTATGTTTTCTGCATATAATAAAAAGTAATCCTTGCAGCAGCTGTCCTTGAATAACCTGCTTCCTTCGAGGTCCATTAGCAGGGTACTCACAGGACCTGAAAGTTTTTAAATGATCTTGCTGACATCTGAGTTCAACTGCAGATTCTGAAACAAGGTCATGTTGCTAGAGCCAGAGTTCCCTGCAAGGAGCTGGCACACTGCACATCTCACACAATAGGTGAGAAGATTCCAGAGCTCTGAAATCAAGCAGATGCAGATTAGCGTAATTCTTAACGTCAATCAAGTTTCTGCACCATACCATGTGTGTGCTTTCTAGTAATCATAACAGTGGTTTTTCAGAAATAAGAGAGTCGGGATACAACTGCCAACAAGGACACAATGATGGGCTCACCTGGATAAGGACAAGCTACAGGCTGCATCCTGCAGTCCTGTCTATGTGAAAAAACTTTTCATTTCCTGTATGAATGACCTAGGTTGTCCACTTGGCTGGTACATTGTTAAGGGGCACAAACATATCAGATTGCTCTACAGAAAATAGGTAACCTTTGGAATTCCCTTTAGATAATTATTATCAATAAGTTAGCAGAACTGAAACTCATTGGAGGGCTCATTAGGAATTACATAAATGTTCATAAATCAGAGACTGTCACTCTGCTAAGCACTAATTTTAAATGAAAACTAGCTCTGGGTTTTTATAAAAACTACACCCAAAATGTTCATCAGAGGAAAAAAAAAAACACTGCCTTTCTCCCATATTTCTGTTTGCTTACTTTTAAAGCTGATCAAGCTTTTTCTTTTTCTTGCTGTAGTTAGCCTTTTGCTTTGTTTCAGACTTATTTATAGGCATCCAGAGGAAGACTGTTTCACCCCAAGAGATCGTGGGGGTCGCCAGGAAGAAGTGAAAACTGCCAGCGATGATAACCTTGTTAAGGCCACTTATTTTCTTACTTTTAACAGATTGTATTTTTAAATTATGACTATACTGAGACTGATGTATTGATGTTCGAGTCCTGAGGCATTCCACGAACACTAAGAATATACATTTTCTTTGTTCTAATCTCAGCCTCTGAGTAAAGACCAGTGGACTGGGCTCTTCATAAATATGTATGGACGCCCGGTTGGGTACTAACGTGGGGCTGCGCTGATTAGCAAGTGCTAGTGCGGAAGCAGAGGAAACACTACAAAAGGCGAAAAGATGCTATTAGCAGCAGGCACCCCTCCCTCCCTCCTTTCCTCCCTTCCTCCCTCCCCCCTCATCTCTCCTTTTCGCTTCTAAAGGGTCCTCGGGGGAAGAGCACAGGAAGGAAGAAGCGAATTAGTTTTACCTGGTTTACTCCTTCCTTGCCAGTTAGACCCTAACACAAAGCCTCCATCCTAACTCGAGGGTGAAATCGGGAATAGAAATATATTGCACTTGTTTAGCATAGATTTCTCTACACAAAACGGAAAGTAATGAGGCTATGCTGTCTCTAGGATATAAAGGACTAGAAAGTAACATCTTCATGAGTTTCATACTAGAGCCTCAGCTTCCCTTTGAAGATAAACTACTGCATCGAACTTTCAGCAGCAGAAACCCCGAACAAGAGAACTGCTTAGCTAACCACGTGGGCCAGCAGTAGGTTCTGTCGCAATTTCAGAGCCTTAGCAAGCTGCAGAGGATGAACTGGCGGAAGGTACCGGCTCACAGCCAGGCTGACCCGCAAGAAGACCATCGGCTCCCCAGTCTCGGCTCTCGCAGCCTGTTGCTCGTGGACTAAGCGAGGGGTCAAGTGCAGCTCAGGCCAGGAGTCCAGTTGGGGGTTCAGAAAGGTTAGGATTCCACCCAGGCTGCGACGCCGACCACGTACCGTCTCAGATCCCTAGTCCCAGCCAGCCCACTTCGACCCAACACCAAGTCCCTAGGACAGGCGGCTCTATCGCCTTGGGGAGCCAGCGGGTGCTGGGAGCAGGATATCCGATCGTGCAGAAAACAAGGCACCCCTTCCAGTTGGATCGAGACTTGGAACAGTGAAACTGTCCAGGTGGAGGGCGGAGGAGAGCGAACGCGGTGGGGAGGAGCCAGGGCGCTCAGAGATGCCCCTGTCGGTGGATGGTACGGCCCGAGGAAGGCGGGGCCCGGAGGCCCTGCGCATCTGTTCCCGGCCGGCTCCCGCTGCCGAGCCCGGCCCAGCCAGCCAGCGAGCGAGCGCCCCGCAGACCCCGCCCCCGGCGCCGGCATCTGGCTCCGCCCCTCCGAGCCGCCCCCTCCGCGACAGCGGGGACAGCTCGGCTGCTCTGCGGACGCCGCCACCTCCGCCGCCTCTACACCCTCCCGCGGTGTGCCCAGGCCGCTCCTGGCGGCGACGCTGCCCTGGGTGGACGGCGGGCCCGGGCGGCAGCTGAGCTCCGGGTGCGGCGGCGCCAGCTCTCCGGCCCGCTCGGCGCCGTGACAGGTGCAGGGTCCCCGCCGGAGACCCACCTGCGGCCGCCGTCGCGATGCCCACGATGCGGAGGACAGTGTCGGAGATCCGCTCTCGCGCGGAGGGTGAGTGGCGGTCGCAGCCGGGCTGTGCGCCGAGCGCGCGTGGGGGCGGCTCTGTGCAGCCTGGGGTCGGCGAGTGTGTGTGTGTGTGTGTGTGTGTGTGTGTGTGTGTGTGTGTGTGTGTGTGTGTGTGGGGGGGGGGGGGCGGG
>NW_008332097.1:692732-693339 GCF_000622305.1 Nannospalax galili
GTGTGGTGGGGGCGGCTCTGTGCAGCCTGGGGTCGGCGAGTGTGTGGGGGGGGGCGGCTCTGTGCAGCCTGGGGTCGGCGAGTGTGTGTGTGTGTGTGTGTGTGTGTGTGTGTGTGTGTGTGTTTGTGTTTGTCCGGGAAGAGGCATCTCGTGCCATCTCTCCCCACAGCTCTGTAGTCTGGTTGTCGCGCCTGGACTCTAGTGGACCCTTCCCCCGCGCCGCCTTCAGTGCACTTGCAAACCTTTCCAGGCTCCGGAACAACCCAATTTGCGTCCTGGGCTTCCTTTGCACTGCAAACCCACCATTCGGCCCTTGCTACCCAGCGTACTCGCCCCTCTCGCCTCTCTCTCCAGGAGTGCAATCCTAGTGTTCCTACTCAGCATCCCCACCCCAGGGAACAGATCCCCGACCCACCGCCCCCGGCCTCCAGCGCCCACCTTCGTATAGCCCCAGCATCGCAGCTTCCCGAATAGCAGGTTTGCCTTGCCCTGGCTTCAAGATCCTTTGATCCCCAGTTATTTACCTCTCTGGGGACTGGAGGAACCTTAATTAGGTTTGGGTGTTTAGTGGGTACCCAGCGTTCCAGGCTTTGCCATTCTGCCCCCC
>NW_008332097.1:694266-702181 GCF_000622305.1 Nannospalax galili
TCCCCCCCCCCCCCGCAGCGTAGGCTCGCCAGGTTCTGGTTTCACTGGGTTTTGGACTAAAGTTTCATTTTTAAATTTTTCTTTTGCTTGAAACCTGCACTTTGGTCGGCCGAGCTGAGCTGAGTAAGGTATCTGCTGCTTTCTTTGCGCCACCCAAGGCCAGCTGTTGAATGGCTACACTTGTAGGCACTGAGCAACAGATGCCCAGGTTAGAGGCAAGAGCGCTTTGGGAGGGCTGACACACTGTGCTGCCTGACTAAAGTTTCATTTTTAAATTTTTCTTTTGCTTGAAACCTGCACTTTGGTCGGCCGAGCTGAGCTGAGTAAGGTATCTGCTGCTTTCTTTGCGCCACCCAAGGCCAGCTGTTGAATGGCTACACTTGTAGGCACTGAGCAACAGATGCCCAGGTTAGAGGCAAGAGCGCTTTGGGAGGGCTGACACACTGTGCTGCCTGGCCAAGGAGCCCTCAGCGTCCTGTCTGGCCTGTACCAGGCACTCAGTAAACATCCATTGATCTTGCTTAGGGCAAAGCTAAGACAATATAGTTTGTTTATTCATTTCCATGACTCTCCTTGACTGCTGTTAGAGGTGTGTTGACAGGCTTTTGAGAACTAATTTGACTTGCCCTGGTCACTGATTCTCATCCCTGCTCCCTATCCCTAACCTTGACTGTGAGGTAGGTGATAAAGTGGTTTGGGTTGAGGGGTTATAGAGGAAAGGAGACCAGGGATTCCTGGGTTTATGATTTGTAATGCTCTCATGTGAAAAATAGGGTTTCTGGACTCCAATATATACAATTTTCTGATTCCAGAACTCAGGAAAATATTAACACTACTGTGTGACAGACTGTGACAGAAAAGTGAAAACCGACCTGTGCCTTACATAGAAATTTAGTGCATTAATATATTCAGTTTTTACACTTCTGGGTGAAATAAATAAATGGACTAATCACCATTTGAGTCACAGAGCAATGAAAATATCATGATAATAGTTGGTGTTTAAAATAGCATCATAATAGTTGCTTTCAAATAATAGCAGCTAATGGAGCTATTGCTGGGAAATCGGGAGAAGAGAAAAAAAGACTAAAAGCAATGTAACATCTTTGTCATGTGTATTGAAAGGCTGCGGTACTGTTTTTCACTGGCAAAAGTGTTTTTCAAAGTACTTACCTATATAGTCTCTTACAACACTTCCGGAGGCTTTCGAAAGTGGAGAACCACCAGATAGTTGGGAAAACCCTGGCCCCGGAATGGTTTAGTAACTTGACCAAGGTCAAGTGGCTAGTTCAGTGACACACTTGTATTAGGAGCTCTGGGGAAACAAGTACTGCTTCTTATGGAATCTTTATAGTCCCCGTGTATCCAACCACAGTGTCAGGGTTATTGTACTGCCTGGGGAATCACCCTTCTCTCCTATATCAGTTGATTTCAGTTTATTATGTACCTGGGACTTTGAGGAAGAGAAAATAAATAACTCTTCCGGCTGGAGGTGTGGCTCATTCCTTACTCCTCTCACAGGTTTCCTTGCTAGGCAACAGTCTCCTTTGACAACTCCTCTTCCTAGATAAGGCCTTATTCTGAACTGCAGTCTCCTTGGTCTCAGCTGATTGGAACAGGGTGGGCTCCTGACTCAAGGGCAGCCAATCCCTAGGTGACTCACAGGCTTGTAACCTTGTGGTTTGGCTGAAAAGATTCCCTGTGGTATCATATCTCTCCTGGGAAACATTAAAGTTAGAGACAGAGTAAAAAATCAAAGCAAAAAGGGAGAGAGGTAAATGGGCTGGTAGGAGAGAGAATGATCAGGCATACTGTGTCATGCAAACACTACTGAAAATAGGCAGCAGAAACTGCCTAGAGCAGGGAGCAGAGAATGGAAGCATGGTCTGGAATGGAGGCCAAACCTTGGCCTCCTCCCTGAATTTTCTATGCTGAATTCCCTTGTAATGTTAAAACAAGCTAATTGATAATTTTCCCCTTTGAAGTATCTTGAATGGGTTTCTGTTCCCTGAATCCAAATTGGCCAGATGCATGACTGTCCCTTATAAGTTGTTTACAACCAGGTTGGAAAGGAAAGGACTTAAAGTAGGAAATAAATCATCTTAGACAAGTGGTTATTAATTGAACATTGTACATGCTGTGGGTGGCATAAATCCTATGTAGATTAGGACTTTAGTCTGTGAGGTATGACTTGAGAGTCTTTTTAAACTTTCGGTGCAGAGATGAGATCTTGTTAAATGCAGATTCTCATCCAAGAGATAATAGAATGCCAGAGATGTTATATTTCTGATCAGCTCAAGGGCTTTGCTCAATGTTACCAGCCCCTGAATAAGAGTCTCCAAGGATACTGCCATCTGTTTCAAGAGCTAGCAAGGTGGTGAAGGCAAAGAGCAACCGCATGGAAAAAAGTGGTGAAAGTGACCGTGGCTTACGTTAGAATCCAGAAAGGTGGCTAGAGGCTGAGGGGAACCTGAGGATGAATTTGGACAGGTAGAGTTGCTGGGTTACAAAGCTGTGTGGATGGATGCCAAGTGAGTCATTTGGCTACAGAGTTGAATATTTGGACAGGATTTGCCCGATCTAATTTCTCAATGCATAGTCATTGACAGGCTGAGTTTAGAGTCAAATCATTGTAAAGAAGTGCACTCCCTCCGCAAAAAAAAGTGCTAGATCAGTCAAGAAGATCCAAGAGTCGGGATCTGTGGCTGATTAGTCATGAAGTAGGGGAGTGAGAATGGGGAGAAAGAAACAGAGTTCTGAGTAGGTTACTCAGTTATTCAGCAGATTATCAGTCTAGGTCCTGTAAGAACCCATCCAGGTACCTGGGGGCCATCAGCCCACGGAAGTGCTCTTCTCTGGTGCTCGGGTTCTAGTGAGGCAGGAGCAAGGCAAACACCAATGGATAAGCAAGTTGTAGAATTTGTTTTTTAGTAACTGCTGTTGGGAGGAAAAAAAAACAAGGTGGGATGTGTAAGGTGGGTGGATGGAGTTCTGTTTTAAGGAGGCTGGGTGGGCTAGCCTTCACTGAAAAGGTGGCATGAGGAGGTAAGGGAGGAGTCTGGTGGGGATCTGGAGGGAGGGCGTTGCAGGTAAACAGAAAGCCAGGACAGAGGCCTCAGGGCTTTAAGTCTGGCCTGTTACAGGAACATAGATAGGGAGAACAGCAGGAAATGTGACCACATTTCGTGGTTGAACTAGTGTGTAGGGTGGGAGACAGATGGATTTTTTTTAAGAAGCAGTTCTCCCGCAGTATTGTGTTTTGTGTTGTTAAGATTCCAGTACATGAAAGCTCATGAGATGGGTCTTCTGAGGCTAGTTCCTGAAGATTCTTTTGAGAAGTTTGAGATGGGGTTGGGGCCTGCACTCCTACCCCAGCCAAATCAAACTGGTGTCCAAACACAGAGTTAGTAATCTAGAAAGAGAAACCGAAATATTAATAGCTCACATAGAATACAGTTTTTCCCACTCTCTTATGCCTGCCACAAAAGCTGTAAGATATATTGGCTCCTTAGGCCTTTCTGTTCACTATCCTAAACACATGACTGCCATAAAATCACAGCATGGTTGCCAGGTACCTGCTATCTTACAGGAGTTCTGTGCAAGAGAAAAAAAAAGGAAAGGTGAGAAAGTACCACACAAAGGCTAATGCTTCATTTGCATTCGGTCCCTTCAGCAAGAGAAGCTGGGAAATGGAGTTTCCCAGCAGAGAACATCACTCAGTGTTGTGTTACTGAAGAGAAAGGAGAATGTCTCATGGGGAAACAACAGGCTCAGTCATAACCAGGTACTCAGACTGCCAAAGCCTCTTGCCTGAATAAAATAGAAACTATTTTGGAGTTCATATTTTACAAAATAAAAAGTATTACATTGTTCAAAACTGAGGGAATGTACTTTAAAAAAAAAACAGTAGAACTCCCCAGTGGTTTACATTATCTTCCACTGAATATTCTAATGCTGAAATGTTAAAATAGTCATGTATGTAAAACGTGGGAAGTGATATATTTGGAAGTTTTATGTTTTCATTTTCTTCTTACCCAATGGCTACTTTAAAATGCTTGTTTTGATATAGAATACTATGTTTCATTTACCTAAAAGCAATAAGAAAAAGCACAAGTTTCAGGAAACTCTTTCAGTTAATCTAAACCAAAGATGGCTAAGGTTCCTCATTCCTTTGGCCAGTGAGTAGTGTGTACCTGCTTTGTGCCAGCGAGTTGGGTGGTGGGACAAAAAAGACAGTGCTGAAGGGATTGTGGAGAGAGTTCCTGGTTTATAACTGGGAGTAAGCGGGGTGATCCATCATGTAATCAGTATTTAACCATCTCTGTGTGTTGTTTTAATTGGTGTAATTCTGGGGGTATTAGATGCAGCACACTAAAGTTGTCTGATGTATAGTACAGAATCCACAACCCCATCCTGTCATTTCACAGACAGTGGAAATTGACGCAGATGTCTGCATTGAGCCCAGGGAATTTTGCACGGGAAGAGGAGGCTTGTGAGAGCAGTGAAGAGTTTGCAGTGTGGCTCTCTGCAGAGTACTCTATTAGGACAAGCATCACTGTGGGAAATCTGTACTTCTACTTTCATTCTTCGCTCCCTAGCAGGAACCTTTCAATGTTCTTATCCTCTAGCTAGTAAGATCCCCAAAGGCAAGGATTTCTGTATGTTTTTGTTCACTGATACATTGCCTCCTATTGTGTTAGCTTTTCCTGGTGAGCAAATATCTACTCACCCTAGATAGGGCTTGACAGATCAAAGGAGCAGTTCCACCCAGTGAGTTACTTCGCTTACTTACAGGTACATGGGTAACACCAAACAGGGATATCATAGACGTATCCCCCCATCATGAGTGATGACTTCCTCAGAGGGAGAGCTGCATAAGTGGAGTCCTCCCTTGAGTCAACCCCCCACCAGATACTCTAGTGTCTCAGGACACCATGTGAAGCTGAGGCAGAATTACCCCCTGCATCTCTGGGTGCAAGAGGGCGTGGCTGGAATCTCCTCACTCCTCTTTCTGTGAGGGAACCCCAACAGATCCAATCTGGAGAATTCTTGGGGGTAATCACAGCTGTTCCAGTTCAAGATGGTAATGGCTGCTATGCTCCAAGGACAGTTCACAACACCTACCCAAGGAACACTAACTGGTTGAATGAATGAATGAATGAATCTATGACCTAGAGATAAGAAACCTTTACAGCGTGGCCTAAAGATAAGAAAGCTTTATAGTCCTTGCTGTAGAATGCTGTGAGCTGAACTCACAAATGCTCAGTAGTCTCCTGTGGAAACCACACAGATTTAATTTGGTATGATTTGTTTACTACTATACCCTCTGCATCCAGAGTTTTGCCTGTCACATAGCCAGCGCTCTGTGTTTATTGAATGAAAGAATAACTGAGTTTGTTCTTGATGGAAGAATTTAAGAGTTTAAGAATTCTCATGGCTATAGACATACTTAGAAATTGAGAAAACTCATACTGTAAGAAGGTTTCAAAATGAGAATAAAATCATCCCAGATGTAGTCATCCAAATACAACCCTATGGTGATTATAAAATTATATACACTTTGTAAGTTTTGCAAATATGTTACATGTATCCAATATTGCCATTTTAATATATATGTATCCCCTCCCCCATTTTCTAAAAAAGAAATAAGATCTGCTCTCCAATTTTAAAATCTTTTCTCCAGTTTTGAGTATTTCATAGACATCTATCTATAACGTCTAGATGTGTGTAAGTGCCATAAAGAGTCTGATTTTTGTCTGCTGTCCTTGTTTGTCTACTCTGGCATAAAGCAATGACTGGCACACGGTCGGGGCCAATATTTCTCGAATGCGTCCATTGGAATTAGTTTTATGACAGTTTGGCTTTTTTCTTTTTTAGCCTACAGTTTACTAAGGAGTCTTCTATGAGTATATATTTACACCATTTTAGTTTGTGTTTTGTTTTCTTTAAAGCAACTCTTGAATAAACATCCTTATACATCTTCATACCCTTTTCAGATTATTTTCTTATGCAAAGTATCTAGAAATGGTATATGGGTCACAACTGTGTATGTTTTAATGACTTTTGGTATGCAGATCAGAATTACTGGAAGGCTTATTCCACTTTATATCACAATTGAAAATGGCCGGGCGTGGTGGTGCATGCTTTAATCCCAGCACCTGGGAGGCAGAGGCAGGTGGATCTCTGTGAGCTCAAGGCCAGCCTGGTCTACATAGTGAGTTCCAGGTTGTCTCAAAAAGACCAAAAAAAAAAAAAAAAATCAGAAGTGTCTGTTTCTTAGCAGTCCCTAGTATTCTGTTTGAACCTTATGAACATACAGCACAGAAAAGCACATTGTGAATTTACATATCTTTAATTGTCAGGTTGAGCACATTTTGGTGAGTTTAGTGATGCGATTTTGTTTCTGAATTGTGTGTGTTCCTATACAAAATTTTCTACTTAATTTTTTTTTCTTTTTGGGGAGAAGAGGCTGGGTTATATATTAATCATAGAAAATAATGCATTCCACTGTGGCATTTTTGTGTGTGCATATAATGTAATTTGATGGTAGGTGCCTCCTCTTACTGCCTCTCATCCCCCCTCCCTCCTTCAACCCCTCCCCTTCCTAGATCCCCTTCTTACCTTTTTGTCTTTTTTTTAAATTTAATAACCACATGATTAGAAGAAGCATTTCATTACAGCTTTAACATATTCAGTAACAATTACCAGAGCAAGGATACATCTCTTTTGAAAGTGGCTGTAAATTTTTTTGGTTCACAGTTGAATTAATACAGTTATACAATATTGAACTCAGGATAAACGCTGTAAGACATAAAATTGAGTTTTAACCTTTAAAGAAGATCTCCATTTCATTTTAAAATATGCTGTTTTACTAGTCATGGTCAGTTGCACTCGGATCCTTGGCACCTGTGTATGGATATAAAGTCATCAGGTAGATTTTAATGGTAATGTTTATCACCTCTGCTAATTAACATGAAGTAAATTTTTATGCTTCCTCCTCAGAGATGTCATTTTTTTATTTGTTGATTTTTTTGTGTGTATATCATACAGAACATCCCAAGCAATCTTATTCATCTATATACCCACTTCCCAAATGGCACCCTCCCATAGCCTCCCCCCACCCCCCACTGGAGCCCATATACTCTGTCATCCCTGTTACTGTCCACTGAGTTGTCGGTACCCCCAGCCATTCCCCAGTGCTTGTCTGTCTACTAAATCTAGTCAGCCTATCTAGAGAGTTTTGTTTTAGGAAGGTCAGCTGTTCCTCATCTAGCAGCAGTCAGTTGTCAATATTCCCTTAGATAAGATTGGGGTCTGCTGTTCATTTTCCCAGTTCTATGCTGGGTTACTGTCTGGGAGTCTTTTGGGCCACCCTGGCCAATAACTCAAAGGAATGTATCTCCTGTCTGGCATCGTTTCTTATTCTGTAGCCTTTAGCTATACATATGGACTCTTAAAAAATTATGATAGCATTAATCCTTGGTTATACTTTCCTTTTGGGTGTTTAAGACCCTTCAATTGGCTCAGATAAACCAATTTATTTTTATTCTTAATGTCGTTTGAGGATCTGTTCCTCAGGGGTAACATGGACTTGGAGGAGCCCCTGGCTCCATTCTTTAACCAGTTCCCTCTATGTGAAGGTAAGTCAAAGGTCCTGCTCAATCATGGCTGGCTTTGCTTGGAAGCATGGAGGAAATGTTTCCTCTGTGTTGACCCTCCTGTTTATAGACTGGACACTGGTTCAAGTCCATCTGGTGAGGTCTCCACGGCCTCCTTGATCAAGAGGACAGGTGACTCATCACAGATACAGGACATTTTGAGAGATGCTCATAGTCCCCTGGAACTTAGTCAACCTAGGAGGGAAAGGAGAAAAAACTGTCCTTTATGTCCCTCTGACCAAATTAGTATAGGCCTCATA
>NW_008332097.1:702291-704337 GCF_000622305.1 Nannospalax galili
TTTCCTAGACATATGTCTTTTTTTTTTTTTTTGAGATTCCACATGCAAACAAACTCATGTGACCCTTGCATTTTAAGAGCTTCTTATAGGTTATAGGTTTGAACTCTTTTCTGATTGTTGTTTGTTAACTTTGTAGTATTTTTGCATGTATACAAGTTAATTCTGTGCAGGGGGTAGTATATGTTATTTCAAGATGACAATTTTTGACTAACATTTTTCCAGTAGTACTTCTAAGTTTTAATTTATATGATGATATCTCTAAATCTTGTGGAGTTTACTTTCTTGTGAAATGTCAGGTCCTGATCTGATTTTTTTTCTCAAATAATTATTCCTTCAATATCATAGCCTATGTTAAATAGTCCATTTTCCCATTCTGATTTGAAGTACTTTCTACCTACATGAGGTTTCTTGGAGTCAATTTCTTTTTTCCTCTCTTTGTGCCCACCATTCTATTCTAGTCTGTTTTGGTGCCTAGTATCAAATTCCTTCATTGCAACTTAGTAGAGAGAGAGAGAGAGAGAGAGAGAGAGAGAGAGAAATGTTCTCATAACTGTCTTACTCTCATTCATCTTTTTGTGAAATTTTATGACTTTTTTCATTTTTTTGTCCACTTTAATGTCAGTGCATCATTAGTCAAGCTAAAAAAATATGCTGAGGTATTTATTGGTATTGCATTAAATTTATAATTTTAAATTGAGAGAGCTAACATCATTCTCATACTAAGTCATTTGTACTTAGTTTCTCTACATTTATTGAATTTTTTCCCCTTTCATATGCCATGGAGAGTTTCCTTAGCAAACCCTACCTATCCTAATGATTTATTCCCAGATGATTTCATTTTATGAAGGCATTGTGAATGGGATCTCTTTGAATTGTATGTTCTTGTTTGTGACTGTTAGGACCTGTAAGGCAGATGCTACTGATCGTAAAACTATTTGTGTGAATTCTTTCATTTTAAGTAATTTTTCAGTTTACTTTAAGCTGCATAGGTTTTTGTAAATTGCATATCATAAAATATCATAAAACATTTCAGTTAATTATCCTTAATGAGGCATTTGTTGGTTTTGCTGCCCTTTCCAATAAGATTGCTTCACTTTTGATGCCCTTCTTTTCCAACTTGGACCTGGCAGAATGGCTCCTATGAAGAAGGGTGATAACGAGGGGAAGGGCCATTCTGCCATCAAGGAGTTGGTGACATGGGAACACACCATCAGCGTTCACAAGCGTGTCTGTGGAGTGGGCTTCAGGAAGCATCTGCTTTGAAAGAGATGGGGACTCCAAATGTGCGCATCGATCCCAGGCTCAACAAAGCTGTCTGGGCCAAAGGAATAAGAAATGGTCCATATCGTATCCGTGTATGTTTGTCTAGAAAACGTAATGAGGTTGAGTATTCACCAAACCAGCTCTATACTTTGGTAATTTATGTCCCTGTTCAAGAATCTGCAGACAGTCAGTGTGGATGAGAGTCAAGTAAAGTTATAAAACTGCCCCCCAAATTCGATTCATTTTTGTCTGCTGAAATATTGTGGACGTGGAGTTCAACTTACTGCTTCTGAGTTTCCACATGGCCCCTGCATAATAGCTGAGCTATCACTGTTTCTTGGCCTTTCTACAAGGAACAGGTAAGAATTAGAATGTTGCTAGAATGTTTCCCTATATACAGTTTTATAGTGACCAGACAGCTTATTAAAAAATATATGTGTAGAACAGAGACTAAGACATCAGCTTCCTTTCTTAGAACAGAAGACAGTCATATATCCTTATAAAACCTCACACATTATGTTACTGCCTAGACAATAGCTTTTGATATGATTCTTGTGGTAATTTAAGGATTTGATATGAATACATTGAGACATCCTTTAAAACCTGTGTTTCAAAGTCTTCTGATTTTTTTTTTTTTTTTGAGACAGGGTCTCCATGTAACTCCAACAAGCCTGGAATTCACCATGTAGACCAGCCTGGCCTCAACCTCACAGAGATCCTCCCATCTCTGCCTCTTGAGTGCTAAGATTAAAGGCATGCACTACCATGCCTGGCCCTTGTTTT
>NW_008332097.1:704500-715545 GCF_000622305.1 Nannospalax galili
TTTGTTATTATTTTATGTGTATGAGTGTTATGCCTGCATGTAGGTAAGTGCACCCGTGTCTCACAATGTCCACAGAAGACAGAAGAGGCTGTTGGATCCCCTGGAACTGGACTTACAGACAGCTGTTAGCTATCATGTGGGTATGGGATTCGAACCCGGGTCTTCTGCAAGAACAGCCAGTGTTCTTAACCGCTGAGCCATCTCTCCAGCCCCTGTTTCAGATTTTTAAAAACAAATTTGTTAGGGCCTGGGGAGATGGTTCAGCAGTTAAGAGGGATTATTGCTCTTGCAGAATACCCAGATTTGGTTCCTAGCACCTACATGGTGGCTCACAACTGCCTGTAACACCAGTTCCAGAGCTCCTTTTCTGATTGACCTCCATGGGCTTCTGCATGCATGGGGTACACACACACACACACACACACACACACACACACACAATAAACCTTTAAAAACATAGATTCAATGAAAGTCATCCTCCCCATCTTCCTATTTGTTTTTATTTAAATATTAAATATTAACACAAATGTGAAGTAGATATGACTTTTAGGAGTATGCTTTTGTGTAATGCACAATTTCATCTTAACTTTTGTTGGTCTAAAGGACTGTAGAACTGGGCCTCATGGATTATTTACACCTCTAATTGACTTGGCAAAGAGAGGTGTTGGTGTTAAATTGAACCTTTGTTCATTATTTTGTATACACTGTCGCTGAAGGAGAAGACTGATTTTGATCCTTCTGGGACAGAGGTTAATGGTATCAGGTTAGTCAGGTGACAGTCCAGGCAGACACTCTAGAACTAAGGAGAGCCAAAGTCAGTCTGTGCTCTGAACCAGGAAAGCACTTTAGTGGGTCAGACCTGCCAAGGAGGAGTGTAGGACAGGCCTTGGTGGGTAAAGAAAGAGAACTAGTGTGTGGGGATGAATTCAGGAGTTGGTTTCCTCTGATTCCAGTAGGGAATAATTGAGCTTGGAATTGGCTCTGGCCCTGTGGCTAACTCTGATCCCAAGGTGAGGTGAATTTGGTATAAAAGTTTTTTCCCCAACTTCTGCAGCCATCTTTTCCTCTTGCTTCCCTTGACTCCCATAAAGATTTAGCCTAACTCCAGTCCTTACAGTCTTCCTGTACGGGACATCTGCAGAGCTCTGACCTAATACTCTAAAAACAGGGCATAATAGGGGATTCTCTTTTCCCACATCCTCTAACATTTGTTGTCAGATTTCTTGAAGATAGCCATTCTGACTGAGGAGTGCAAATTATGGAAATCAGTATGGAGGTTCTTTAAAAAATTAAAAGTAGAGCTACAATGGTACCTCGCCATACCACTCCTCGGCGTATAGCTACCACAGAGACACTTGCACATCCGTGTTTAATTGCTGCTGTATTTTATGATAGCTAGGAAATGGAATCAGCCTATATGTCCATCAACAGATGAATGGATAATGAAGATGTGAGGCATCATATGCACAGTGTAATGTTGTTCAGCTGTGAAGAAAAATAAAGTCATGAGCTTTTCAGGAAAATGGATGGATCTTGAAAGAATAATATTAAGAGAGGTGACCCAACCCCAGATAAAAAACTGCGTGTTCTCCCTCATACACAGATCCTAGCCTATAATGTATATGCGTGTATATGTAAATGGGTGTAAGTGTGGGTAAAGACTAAAAATCTAGAAAAGAGACCAAGAGATTTAATATTAGGTGATGAGGAAGGATGGGGGGCTGGCAAATGGACAACTTGGACATGAAAAGGGAAAAGAATCTGGTGGGGAGATTTCAGGAAAGGAACAGGGGTGGGGGGGATGGGAGGGGTGGAGGGAGAAGCATAAAGCAGACTTTGAAAATATGATGGTATCTAACATATTACATGCTGACTTAAAAAGAAATTGTTTTGGGGTGGAACTTAAAAAAGGTTTCCCTTTTTTCCTCTGTTAAAAACTATATTGAATCATTCTATTGTAGTGTTAATATGTAAGTTGTGTTGCTATACATAAAGCATGGTTTTTTAAATTATTTATTTAATAACCACATACTTAAAGAAGCATTTCATTACAACAGCATTGATATATTCAATAACAATTTCCTAAGCTAAGATGCATGTCTTTCAAAATTGGCTGTAAATTTTTAGGTTTACAGTTGAATTATTATAGTTATACAATATTGTACTCAGTATAAACCCTATAAGACATAAAATTAAATGAGGTTTTAACCTTTAAAAAAGATCTCCATTTCATTATTAAAATACACAGTTTCATACAGAAAAATTCATTTTTACTGCAATTGACATTAAGATGTTTGCACATGCATTTCTAATCTCTATGTATCCGATTATTACTAGTCACAGTTGAAAATAAAAACATAATAAAAACATGATAAAAAAGGGGGGGCACAAATACCTCACCATCATTTCCCTGACCCAGAATGTCTGTTTCTGTGACTGTTGGAGCTCCAGGACCAGGAGCCCTCCCTTCATTGGAGATGTTGGTCCCTAACCACAGCTTGGACTTCTAGGGCTCTGTATATGTGAGCGCTTCTGATGCTGACCCCAGCCTGCCAAGGTTTCTGAATAATGTTTGCTTGCATTTTCTCCAGTGTTGCACTTGAACAGCTCAACTAAACAAATTTACCTCAGGTGACAGAACTATGGTTCTAAGGGTGTCTGTGGTCCATGGCCATGTCTCCTGGGTCTTTGTTCTGTTGTCATCGTGTGATCCCAGTGACTTGCATTAGTAGAGCCTTTCCCGTTCCCTAGTCCACTTTACTTTTCTTTTTCTTCTCTATCTCTGATCAAAGAAATAAAACATCTCTCTGTATAAATTTTACCCACATTTGATATGCTGCTCTGTAGCACATCTGCCTTATTAGGCATAAGTTGGGTTCAGTCTACCATCTATATTATAATAATTATTATAAATATTCTCACGTGAATGTGGTCCATTTTGCTAATTTTGTTTATTTCCACTGCTGTAGGCCAATGTTAAAGAAACGATATGGGAACACTCCCTTCCATGATTAGTGCAAAGTGTACCCATAGTGAGCAGAGCAGTAGCAGCTTGTAGCTGGAATTAATTCATAGCCACATTGTATACTATACCTCAGTGGTAGTGCAGCTGCATGTTTAATCAAACTGGGAGCTCCCAAACCATGTCAGCCCAGACACATCCCAGACCAGACCAGTGGAATCAGTTTAGTCCGTGTGAGTCTAGTGTTGTATGCCATCTCCTAGATAATTGTGATATGCAACAGTGTTGAATACACTGGCGTAGATCCTTGAATTTACTTGCTCACAGAAAGGATGAAAGCTAGATTGTGAAAAGCCACAGAAGTTACCAGCCAAGAAACCAAGAACATGTAGATATTTCTGATAGTTTTTTTTTTGGGGGGGGGGGCCTGCTAGCTAATGGATCTGATTTTGCTTCTCATAACTCCTCTTTCAGGAATGCTCAAATTCCTATGGTGATATTCAGTTATTAGATTTGGAAGATTTCCTTTTAAGATTCTGTATTAAACTTAATTCAGTATGACCAAATGCAGAGAACAACACCATTTATTTTTAGCTGTGTTCTATACTCTGGGAGCTTGTTGGATGTGAGTTCTTGCTAGCCTGCTTACTTTGATTATGTTGAAATAATAGTTGTATCTATCCAATATTTGTAGGCCAGAGATTTAGTCTTTTGTAGGTAGGAGGGAGGAAGAAGAGCTTAACAACTTGGTAAAAAAGTCTTTGAAACATCTCTGGCAACTTTATTTACAGTGAATATATTTTCTTACATATCTCTTCCATTACTGATTTATCCCACTGTGAGGTGAAATGGTCTCTACTATAGTTACTCCAGAGTGTGAAACATATGCAAGTCCCAATTCACTTGCTTTGAGGAGTTCCCCCCCCCCTTTTTAAAGACTCTTAATTTGGTAGTATGGTTTCCCTGTGGCCACATAGGTAAATGCTGGGTCTGGCTTCAGGATGTGGGCAGTGGCCACAGCTGGTGGTGAAGGGTCTCATTTCCAAGTTCTGAAGATTGGAAACAAGACACCAGACTGCCTTTGTTTCTGCAATTTAAATGTTCCTTTATTAGGTAATGATGTAATTTCTACTTTACAGTGGAATTTTAAGAATGTCTGTTACTATTATTATGTTTTGTGTTTGTGTACACACACAGGGGAGGTGGTATATGTCACTACATGTGTGTAGAAGTCAAAGGACAGTTTTGTATAGCTGGTCTTTCCTTCTACCTTTACACAGATTTCAGAGGTTTAACTCAGGTCACTTGGCTTGATCAGCAAGTGCCTTTACCCACTGAGCCATCAGGATAGTCATCAATTTTTTTTTGAAAGCCAAAATTTGACCTAGTAGAAGAGAGAAAATTCTGAGTTATTGGCTCAGTTTAACTTCAGATAGTTACTTATTCCTGCCTTTCTTTAAAACTCAGTAAAAGAATCATTACACAAGTTGGCTTTTTGTTAACTACGAAGTGAATATAATTAGCAAAGGAAAAAAATTACAGGCCTCTTAATTTCCCCAGGTACCAAGCTGAATTTGCCCTGATCTTATTAAGTCACTTTCCCTATGGAATTTATTGTTGTGGCTTGTGAAGGACTCTCCTCTATAATTTAATTCTGATTGATACTCAAACCCAAAGCTAAAAAGTCTCAACTTACTAGATTTCTTCTTCATGTCAGACATTTTTCCATATGTTCAAATAGAATTGTCTTTAAAAAAAAAAAATCCATTAGAGCAAACCAATGGCATCTTTTCTGTTTGTGCTTTGTGTACTTTTGGTCTGTTCATTAGCTGGTCACAGCATCCCCCTAACAAGTAGAGTGCATGTGTTTGTGATGCACCCTTGTGACTGCCCCTCATTTGGTGCCTCTCTCCCTCTCTTTAGTAGCCTAAACTAGTGGTTTACAAATAATTCATTTGAGAAAAAATGAACTGAGGCACTTAGAATTCCCTGCAGGCCCTCAGTGACACTGGTTCTGGTCCTTTCAAAAGCTATGTGGCCTTGGTAAAGTCACTGTTAATCTGCTGAAAAATGCCAGTTTCCCGAGAGAGCATTAATAACCTGCCAACGACACATCTACCTGTTGAACAATGAAGAGAGGAAGGCTGGCTGCCCAGTGGGATCTTGAAGAGCTTCTAGCATGCTCACCACTGGGCCCCACTCTGAAGTTTCTGATTTCATTCCAGAAAGAAGAATTAAAACAAGGAGAAATGATAGTGGCTTGGATGGCTGGGTATCAGTGGAGGGGACAAGTGTTGGCCATATGGGGGTGCAGCTTGAAGACAAGTCCAAAAAGAGTTGCTGATGGAGAGAATATGGGCTATTAACAAGAGTCCAGTTGGGGTCCAGAGTCCAAATGACAGCACCACTACTGAGCCCGAAAACACTGGGTGAAGGACAAAAAAAGCTACTTACATTTCAGAAGAGTGAGGAAGTCCCCACATGCCAGCATACATAGGTATGCTTGTAAATATTTCTTTAAAATTCTTTTAAGACGTGTTGGGCTGGTGACATGGCTCTGCACTGCTAAAAGCCTGACATGGTTGAAGGAGAGAACAGACTTCCACAAGTTGCCCTCTGATTTTCACATGTATGCTGTGGCATCTGTGCCCACATATATACATATAATAAATAAATAAATAAATAAAGAAGTAAATGTTTTTAAGTGTTGCATTTTATCCAGATTCCAGAATATCCATCCTCCTTTTTCTGACTGCTCTTAGAACATCAACAAACATAATTCTTAGTTTAGTATCTTTCTCGTCTTCTTTCTATAAACATTAGACATGTGGTACCTGTGCAGAGCCTTCCTATTTGAGACTGGGAACTCTACTGCCAGGACTCTTAGCTCCATAATCAAAGTTGATACAGTCTTTCATGTCATCATTGTGTCCTTCAGGCTCTTGAGATTTTCCAGACCAGAGGGACATTCTCCCCAGTGATGTTAAATGAAAGTATTTGCCGTGACATAAGTAGTACTCAAATGTTGCATGAATCTGTATCCAGAGAGTGACTGGGATGAGATCAAGATGAGATTTTTAGAAGCTGAATTTTTTAAATGCTGAGGTAGTTTCAATTTTTCACAGTGCCGTTTGTCTGCCACATACAGACCCGTTGCTTATTGGGTGACAACAGCCACAGGTATGGCAGCTGATACTCCAGGGGTGGAGAGGATACTAATTTGTGGGGTTAACATCTGGAGGTCCAAGCAGCAGGAGGATCTTTCTGCACTGGGTGATTTTTATTCATGGCTTTGGAAAGTACTGGTAGCTTTTGTTCCATCATCCTCTTGTCACTCTTGCACTAGGCCCATGGCAATCTCATACGTGTGTAGGTGTCATTGCTTTAATGTCACTGAGTGCTGTGCTGGGTCTTTGAAGCTTTGCAGCCCACCAGCTGTCATTCACACGTTCTAGTTGAATCTGCTGAGTGGAGGTTTCTGTCTCCTTTTCTAGCCACATCCTGACAAGCTAAAAGATGCCAGCTATGCCTGCTACTTGGATCTGTGCACATAACTCTCAGAACTTTAAAATGTCTTGTCTAACCAGTCTTGGTGTGTTGTTTAATCCTGCCCACGTGCTTGTGACAGACAAGCTATCCCAGAGTCACACCCAGTCTCAGGGTTACACTGGGCAGAGCGTTTCTTTGGTTTCTCTTTTTTTTCTAGCCTTGTTCAGTGGACTTACTGGGTAACTTTGCAAGCCAGGCAGCAGCACTACTTTCCATAAGTTGACAGATGCTGCGCTACATCTTTCCTTTTCCTTGGTAGTGTCAGTGGGGTAAAAAGCGACCATTCTTGTGCATAGACCATTTACGTTGCTGTATGTGTTGTACTGATGTTCCCATCAGAGTTTAAATTGGCAGGTAGGCTTTAGTTTCTTCACCAGTGGTTTTTTTTTTTTTTATGATTGAAGGGTTGTTTTAAAAAATTAATGGGGATTATTTTTTCTGTTGCAAAATCACAATGGAGGTAAGAAGCAGGTGTCAGTTAAATGCTTGTGACTCAGCCTGAGAATAATAAGACATCAAAGTGATGTTCTTTGGGTATTTCTGCTGCCTTTATTCAGATGTGGTCGAGTTAGCTAGAACCAATTATGTGTCTACCTGTCTTGTATTATAAAATGCATAAGTACCTCTAAAAAAAGAAACAATGACTGAGCTTTTGTGGTTGCTTATGAATTTTTTCCCAGGGCTTTTAAAGAGCTCGCTGGCTCATTCAGAGCTGAAATTCAGTCATGTCTTCGTGTGAACACATGGCTTCTAAAGTCAGCGGAGGTAACTGTCCCACAAGCATTTCTTGCAACTTGCTCAGCAGTCCTCGTTTCCATGTGTGAAGTGATGAAAACTTTCTAACTTGGGCTGGCACTGTACAACAGGCTCTCCTGTGAACTTGTAAATTGTGTTCATATATATATTGGGGCCTAGAGAGATACCTCAGTGGTTAAGAGCACTGACTATCCTTGCAGTGATCTAGGTTGGAATCCCAGCACCCACATGGAGGCTAGAAACCAACCATAGCTCCATTTCCAGGAGATCCGATGCCCTCTTCTGTCTTCCGTGGGCATTGCATGATATGGGTACACTTGCATACATACATACAGACACACAGTACATACATACACATAAAATAAAAAGAAAAGGCAAAAAAATTTTCAATATATATATATTTTTTAAAAGATAAGATCAGGAAATTCTAATAGTCCCCCTTCTGAAGAGGTAACCCTAAAATCTTTTAAGGATTAGATAAAAGCTCCCAAATATTTTCAACATTTTTGGCCTTTGGAACAGAGTATGTTGCTAAGGGGCCCAAGGACATTGTGAGTTTTAGCCAAGAAACTGACTACTTTTCTTTGGGGTCTTTTTACCCTAACTGCCTAGCGACTTCCTACCTCCTATACTTCTTATGATAGACAGTGGGATTTTTTAATGTTGGGAATTTTTTCTCAGTGCCTTCCACTTAAAATTCGTAGTACTACTTTTAGAGCTTGCTGCAGTTCAGCATGACTTTAGGAAGTGTAAAGCCATTATTTCTTCCTGTTTTAGACAAATGATACACTTGTTTATTTTTAGATTGGTTTCCACAAATGCACTTAAAGAAAAAAATTGTTTACTGTATACGGTAAAAGCAGGGCCTATGGGAAAATATTTTAGTGGCTACCAGGATAGGGCAAGATTATTAATTCTAGGAATTTTAGTATACCTTATATCAAAGTAGAAAATTTAGTAAGCATTTAGTTCATGTAAAGGACTTCACTGTAGTGTGATTTATGTCACTTCCCTATATTAAAGCAACATACCCCATTCATACTTACAAGTACCTTTATGCAAGTTCTACCTTTGTGCCTGAGTTAGAGACATCTGTGACATCTTGTGATATACATAGTGTGTGTGCATTACTCAAGTGAGTAATGGTATAGACATACCATCTTTTATATATTAGACACATTCAAAGCTTTTGTAGATGATACTTCATAGAAGAATGATAAAGGAGTGTTTTGATGTGTAAGCTAAATCTAACAAGGCTATTAGGGTCAGGAAGGCTCTTGATTGGAAAAACTGTATGGCAATGCAGTAGACCTAGGAGAAGAGGAATTGAATTTAAGGAAGAGATGAAGTCAAGCTGGGTTGTTGAACAAGTGGGTGAATGAATACATTCACTGGTGTTCTAGAGATGAGATGGTCTTCCTCAGCTTCCTAGTTGTGTTCTAACTCTGGTGTTCTCTGACCATGAAGAATCAGGTAACCGTGTCTTATTATGTCCAAATGGCACGTAGACTGTGATTGGTGTAACCTGGGCCATACACCCACCTTTGAGTGAAATGGGGGCATAGTAAGGTCATGAGAGTGTTCCCCAACACCTCCTGAGGGTGGCCTTCCAAAGGAAAGTGAAAGACTTTCCAGGACAAGCAGACACTGAGCTGGAGGCAGCAGCAGACATCTATAGCACAGAGCCTGAGTTGTGCTCAGTCCAGGGATGATATATTAACTTAATTGAAATTTCATTTCCTCTGACTGCAATATTCAAGGTCTGGAGATTGGGATATAGTGCTGAAGAGTTTCTGTTTAACTTCCACACTTGGGCAGGTGTTTCGTTTCTTTAGTGCCGTATTTCAAATTATAATAAAAGAGCCCAAGCTGCCAAATGCGGAGCTCATTGTTCCAGAATTAGTACCTGCCTTTTGTCCTCTGCCTGTGACCAGCTGCTACACTCCCAATCAGACATTTGAAATGACCCCCTGTCTTCAGTAGTGCAGAACACAGGGCTTCAAACTTCCGTTGTAGCTGCAGGAGGCGCCTCTGTATTTATAGAGAGAATGCAAATATCTAAATTGTTCCTCTAAAGATGCTTTGATACAGAAACCGGGTGTTGAGGCAGGAGAGAAAGAAAAAAGATACCTGTGTGTATATGTGTATGTATGTGTGCATATATACATATATAGTTTTAATAATTGTTTTTCCAAAGAACAAAATAAAAGTACAGTATGCCTTTGAAAAGGACAGTGGACAATATTTGTATTCCTACTAAGTAGCATCTAACTTCAATCACATCCAAGATCTGCTCCTAAAGCCTCCAGCTAGTTTCCCAATTTATACTCTTTTATTAGCTTCTGACTGTTGCAAGCATGTCTGTTTATTTAATGACCTCAATCTAGGTCAAGAAGCTTGAGCAACTAATATGATCTCTTTAAAGACTGAACTTGGAAACCATTGAGTAAAAGGTAGTAAGACTCAGCTGAAAATGTTCCGGAGGTAATATAATAGATACTCTGAGTCCCACTGCAGCCTTACTTCTAATTGCAATCAACTTGATTCTGCAGAAACATAATACTTCTATAACCGTGTTATGAGGCAACCAAAAGATTTCATATTTTGCTCTTTTCCCTCCTCCCTGCTATCCACCCCTGCAGTTCTGTTGCATAACCCTATACAGATGACAATTCTGTGGAAAACATATTTATTTAATATTAACTTACAAAGTTGTATGGGAAAATTCATTATTTTCCTGTCTACATCGATTCACATTAGGCATAAGCTTGATTAGCTCTTATCCTCAAATTTAAAATGTTAGTGCCTCCACTACTACCTTTGACACTTTTGTTTTACCTATATAAGTATTCTGAAAGACACATTTCTGGGGCTGAAGAAATGGCTCAGCAGTTAAGAACACTGGTTTTTCTTGCAGAAGACCCAGGTTTGAATCCCAGCACCCACATGACAGCTAACAACTGTCCATAACTCCATTTCCAGAGGATCCAACAGCCTCTTCTGTCCTCCGTGGGCATTGCATGACATGGGTGCACTTACCTACACACAGGCAATACATGCATACACATAAATAATAAATGAAATATTTTTTTAAAGAGATGCTACTGTTCCTCATCTAGCAGCAATCAGTTGTCAATATTCCTTTAGATAAGATTGGGGTCTGCTGTTCATTTTCCCAGTTCTATGACCCTCCTAAAACAAAGACTTCTAGATAGGCTAACTAGATTCACCAGAAAGGCAAGTAGTGGGGAATGGCTGGGGATGCCGACAACACAGCAGACAGTAGCAGGGATAGCACAGTATAAGGGGTCTAGTGGGGGGAAGGAGGCTATGGGAGGGTGCCATCTGGGAAGTGGGTGTATAGCTGAATAAGATGGTTTGGGATGGTCTGTGTGATACACACACACACACACACAAAAAAATCTTTTAAATATATTATATTTGAGGAGGAAGCATGGAAATTTACATCATGCTAATTAGTAGAGGTGATAAACATTACCATTGGAATCTACCTGATGACTTTATAGACATACACAGGTGCCAAGGAGCCTAGTGCAACCGATTATGACTAGTAATAATCAGATGCATACAGATTAGACATGCATGCGCCAACATCTCAGTGTTAGATAAAGGTTAAAAACTCATTCAATTCTATGTTTTACAGGGTTCAATATTGTATAACTGTATTAATTCAACTGTGAACCTAGAGACTTGCACCCACTTTGTGAAAGAGATGTACTCCTGCTCTGGAGTGTGTTACCGAATATGTTAAAGCTAT
>NW_008332097.1:716269-717725 GCF_000622305.1 Nannospalax galili
AAAAGTGAGGGACCAGCTAGCTGAAAAAAAAAGAGAGAGAGAGAGATGTTACTTTTATGATCCCTAGAGAGAATAGGATGGCAGGAACAGTTTGAGTGGCAAGTGTCAATCCACATTGGTAATATATGATGTCATCCTCACAGTAATCGTATTATCACAGCTGAGGAAGCTGAGGCCCAGACAATAAATGACCTTGCTTAGAAGTATTGTGAGCAGAATCTGAACACAGATCTGACTACAAAAGGCTCCCAAACCACAGTGTGCCTTGCTGATTTCACAATAGAATACACATGTGTATATGGGGAGCATTATGCATGTATTATCTCATATAATCCCCACCAAACCTTGTAAGAAAGTAGAAGCTAGAGGTAAGCATGTTATTCAGCTTAATACACCCAAAATTCTTTAAGTCTGACATAGAATCAAAATAAAAGATTATTGAGAGATTTTTATTTTTTATCAAGAACATTTTAATTGAATTTTTATGAATTTCAAACAATATATTTTATTGTATTTAGGTCCCCTCCCCTATCTGAACTCCCTCTTATTACCCCTGCCCAATTTTATATACTCTATGACGTGTGTGTGTGTGTATGCTTATAGAGTAAAATATGTGTCCCCAAATATCCTTTGCTGTGAATCCATTCACTGAAGCCTGGTTAACCTAACAAAGAGTCACACCCTTATAAAGAGACTGACTGTCCCCTCCTAGTAGCCATCAGTTTCCAGTAGTCACTCAGATAGGGTTGGGATTTCTTACCCACTTCCCCATGTCTACGCTGGAATTTTGTCTGGCTTGAGTTTACTTGACACTTGTACATTCTATCACCATTTCTGTGAGTTAAAACATATGAGTAACTTCTCAACTGTCTGGAAAACTCTGTTTCCATGTCGTCATCCACCACTTCTGGCTCTAAAATCTTGTCACCACCTCTTCTGCAATGATCCTTGAGCCTTGGGAGGCAGATGTTTGATATAGGTTCCATTTCAAGGATAAGCAGTCTGAAGTCTCTTATTTTCTGCACTTGACCAGTTGTGGGTTTCTGTGGTGATCACCAACTGACGCATAAGGAAACTTCTCTAGTGAGAACTGAGAGATATAAAAGTAAGTCACTAAGAGTCACTTTATGTCCCTCTGACCAAATTATTATAGGCCTCAAAGTAGGTCTGTTAATATAGGTTCCATTTCAAGGATAAGCAGTCTGAAGTCTCTTATTTTCTGCACTTGACCAGTTGTGGGTTTCTGTGGTGATCACCAACTGACGCATAAGGAAACTTCTCTAGTGAGAACTGAGAGATATAAAAGTAAGTCACTAAGAGTCACTTTATGTCCCTCTGACCAAATTATTATAGGCCTCAAAGTAGGTCTGTTAAACATCCAAGAAGTTTAGTTCCACCAGTCTGGTACTTTTAATTACTGTGTGCCATGTAGATAAATCTTGGGCAAAGACCAGTT
>NW_008332097.1:718528-741243 GCF_000622305.1 Nannospalax galili
TTTTCTCCCATTCTGTGGGTTTTCTGATCGCTTCCCTGGTTGCCTCCTTTGATATACAGAAGCTTTTTAGTTTAATGAGATTCCAGTTGTCAATTCTTGCCCTTGTTTCCTGTACAACTGATGTCCCGTTTAGAAAATCCTTTCCTATACCTATATCTTGTAGGTTTTTCCCAATGTTTTCTTCTAACAGTTTCAGAGTTTCAGGCTTTACATTGAGGTATTTGATCCATTTGGAATTGATTTCTGTGCAGGGTGACAGATAGGGGTTTAGTTTCATTCTTCTACAGGTGGAGATCCAGTTTTGCCAGCACCATTTGCTGAACATGCTGTCTTTCCTCCAGTTAATGTTCTTGGCCCCTTTGTCAAATATCAGGTGGCTGAAATTGCAAGTACTCATTTTTGCGTCTTCAATTTTGTTCCATTGGTGTATGGGGTTATTTTTATGCCAGTACCATATTGTTTTTATGACTATAGCTCTGTAGATGGTATATATACCATTATACCATGGTGTGTGTATACTATAAATACATATGTACCTTATATATGTGTGTATTATATAATATATATGTATGTATGTACCATATACATGTAAACCATACATATCAATGGAATACAATTCAGCTACAACAGAACAAAATTATGGAAACACAGTTGAGCCTGGGGAACATTATGTTAAGTGAAATAAGCCAAGCACAGAAAGACAGGTGTTGCATATTCTTACTCTATAGAAGTACAGAGCAGAATGGTAGTTACCAGAGCCTAGATGGTTAGGTGGGAGGACGGGCGAAGGCTGGTTGAAGGATACATAATTACAGTTAGATGGAAGAAATTTTTTTAAGTATCCAAAGCAGGGACTGAAGAAATGACTTGGTGGTTAAGAGTACTGACTGCTTTCCCAGAAGACCCAGGTTCAGTTCCCAGACCCACATGGCAGCTTACACCCACCTGTAACTCTAGTCCCAGGGAGATCTGATGCCTTCTTCTGGCCTCCACTGACATTTGCATACATGTAGTATACATGAACTCACACAGGCAGGCAGGCAGGAAGGCATACATACATGTGCACACACACACATGCACATACACACACATACACACACACACACATCAACAAATTTTTAAAAATGTGTTATATTTGAGGAGGAAGCATGAAAATTTATGTCATGTTAATTAGTAGAGGTGATAAACATTACCATTGTAATCTACCCCTACCCGATGATTTTATAGACATACACGGATGCCTAGGATCCAAGTGCAACCGATTATAACTAGTAGTAATCAGATACATACAGATTAGTGATGCATGCACCAACATCTCAGTGTTAATAACAAAAACAATGAGTCTTTCTGCAAGGAACAATATCTTCTAAAATGAAATGGAGATCTTTTTTAAAGGTTAAAAACTCATTCAATTTTATGTCTTACAGGGTTTGTACTGAGCTCAATATTGTATAACTGTATTAATTCAACTGTGAAGCTAAAAATTTGCAGCCAATTTTGAAAGAGATGCATCTTTGCTCTGGAAATTGCTATTGAATATGTTAATGCTGTAATGAAATGCTTCTTCTAATCATGTGGTTATTAAATAAAATTGAAATCTACCTGACAACATTATATCCATGCTCAGATGCCAAGGAGCTCAAAAAGTAACCAACTGTGACTAGTAATAATCAGATATATAGAGATTAGAAACACAAGTGCAAACATCTTAATGTCAATTGCATTAAAAATGAATTTTTCTGTATGAAACTGTGTATTTTAATAATGAAATGGAGATCTTTTTTAAAGGTTAAAACCTCATTTAATTTTGTCTTATAGGGTTTATACTGAGTACAATATTGTATAACTGTAATAATTCAACTGTAAACCTAAAAATTTACAGCCAATTTTGAAAGAGATGTATTAGCTCAGAAATTGTTATCGAATATGTCAATGATGTTGTAATGAAATGCTTCTTCTAAGTATGTGATTATTAAATAAATAATTTTTAAAAAGTCACTTTAATGCTACATCTAATACATCCAAAATACTTTAAAGACTCTAGTGGGGGGAGGGAGGCTATGGGAGGGTGCCATCTGGGAATTGGGTGTATAGTTGAATAAGATAGTTTGGGATGTTCTGTGTGATACACACACACACACACACACACACACACACACACACACGTCCTCAGATACTTAATCACTTGATTAATCTAGAATCAAAAGATTATGGATGAGATATTTTTAAAAATCCTACTTCTCTTGGGGTCTGGATAGATGGCTCAGCAGTTAAGAGCACTGTCTGCCCTTGCAGAGGACACGGGTTCGATTCCCAGCACCCACATGATGGCTAACAACTTCAGTTCCAGGGGATCAGATGTCCCCTTATGACCTTCGCAGGCATCGCACTACATGGGTGCACTTACAAATATATATACAGGCAATACACTCATACACATAAAATAAAATAAAAATAATAAATAAAAATATTTTTTAAAATCCTGCTTCTCTTTTTTTGTCCTAGACTTTTGCTTTAAGTAGCATCAGGTGACAGGTATATCTGACACTATACCATGAGGGAAAGGTAGTGAGAGTCACAGGCTACAAGGGCCATACTAGCTCTGATTCCCTCTGTGCATTACTATACACAACACTGATTCCCTCTGTGCATTACTTCTTCATATCTATCTGTTACCACAAGCTGAAGCCAGACCCATCATCCTCTACCTGTATTATCACATAGCCTTTGGTAGTCTTTCTACTTGAACCTTGCAGTGGTTTCCTACTGCATACAGGACATAAATTCAGGTCACTCATTGTTTCTCTGGATCTGGTCCTGCCTATCTTTTTGTTTCAGGATCCTCCTGCTTCCATGGGGCAAAGCACTGATTCAAGTGAGAACTACAGCCTCAGAGTCTGAGCTCGTACTCCCTGTAATTATCTTGCCCCATTCTAAAAAGTCCCAGAGAGGGAACCTTATCTTATATTCTGCTGTTTGTACAATTTTTTTATGTCTTCACATAGACATTAAGTATGTGAATGAGCAAAAAGCTGGATTAAGTCTTGCTGATTAGATCTTGGTATTTGTGGAAAGAAAAACTCTAGGTATTTTTCTCATGGTATGAAGATGTCAGAAGCCTTTCATTTAAATAACTTTTGAGCCCTTTTGCTCCATGTTGCATTGTACTCTGTGGCATGAAAGCGTGTGCTAGATCTGGGCAAAGGGAGAAAAGAAGATTAATGTCATGCTACCCTGTAATAATTGGTCAGGATATGCCAGGTAGTTGTTGGAAGCAGCCAATGGTCACTGTGTATCTCTTCAAATATGGAGATTTGACTATAATCACAAAGCAGCGTTTGACTTCTGGGTGAGTGTTGATTTCACATTAGGTAAACTGTGGTCACAAAACAAGCCATAAAGTCTTGGTTCTTCAATTTCCCTGTTCTTGTTCTCAAACAAGCTGTTGACATTTCTGCCCCGTACCCAAAAGATACTAACTTCTGCAGACTTTGAGGTTGGAAGAGAGCATGAGATTATCAGTCTTACTTCCTCGTTTTATAAGGAAAGGGCATAGCCCACAGGGCATAAGTGGTTTGTGCAGGGAAGCATAAGTGATTGGTAGAGAAATCAGAACTCACTCCACTGCCAGTGCACTGTTTTATGGTCAGCACTACTGGGGAAGGTGAGCAGTGTTCACTTTGGAGAAATAATTAGCCTGTGTTTGCTTGATAACAGAAACTACTGCTGAAGAGTGTGTGTCCCTGGATAAGACTCCAATATTAAATCTCACCCACCCATGGTTCAGGAACTGTTGTGGAAGAGGGAGTGGAAAGATACTAAGAACTAGGGTTGGTGCATGAACATAAGGAAACAGAGGCTTTCAGACCTCGAGGAATTTGCTTATATGAACTTCAAACAGTGGTAACAGCATGCCTAAGACCCATGCTGACTCAATCAGACAGAAACCCAGCATAGAACTGGGGAAACGGGCAGCTGGCCCCAACCTAAGCCAAGGAACTATTGGCAACTGATTACTGAGGGGTAAAGGAGAGTTGATCTTCTTTAAGGGAGTGACTCTAGATAGGCTGACTCGTCCAGTGGATGAACTTGCACCGACATCTGGGTAAAAATGCTTGACCTGATAGGACTTAACATATATGGCAGAATGCATGAAATTCGGTGTTGGAAGGAGTTAGAAGGGAAAATGGAGGTGGATATTTCATTGTATACATATATGAAATTCTCAAGAATAAATTAAAAAAAACTAATCATACAGTGGTTATTAATGTCCAGCTGAGTGCCTAGGGCCTGGAAATGGATGCCTGAGTGAGTCATCTGCAGCCTCCAAAATGTGGTGGCTACATGTGCATCTGTAGCACTTGTGTATGTGTTTGCTGAACTGATGGGCAAAGACATAAAAAATAGGTGCAAAATAAAACCCTCTTTTGCAACACAGAATTCATTTTTCAGTTTGAGTTTTAATGCATATAAGAATCAAGCTAGCTCAACATGATGGTGTTATTAATACTGAAGTTGGTTCTAAAAATAAAGAATTGATCCTGGGCTGGAGAGATGGCTCAGCAGTTTAAGAACACTGACTATTCTTGCAGAAGACCTGGGTTTGAATCCCAGCACCCACATGGCAGCTAACAACTCTCCATAACTCCAGTTCCAGGGACTCCAACAGCCTCTTCTGTCCTCCACAGGCATTGCACAACATAGGCGCACTTACCTACATGCAGGCGTAACACTCATACACATAAAATAAAAATAAATAAAATATTTTTTAAAAAAGAATTGATTCTTTAAAGCATATAAAAGTGTATGTCTGGGCTTATCCTTCATTTGTATGCCTGCTCTTGAGAGCCATACAGATATGCTCCCAGGATCCTGGAATTTGGGGAAGTAAGCACACCTCATTTTATTATCAGGATCAACACATGATAGGAGTAAAGTCATCTGTAAAGTAGAGATTGGTTCCTAGACCTGCAAGGTTTGAATTCTGTGGAAGACTTGGATGTCAATTTGAATTTGGAGAAGGAGGTAGTCAGAATAGGGGTGTTACAGAGTTATACATCTACAGACCTGAATTATCAAGGTCCCTTTAACAGGGCCTTCAACAGACTTTGAAGAGTTTGTTCTTATGGATGTATCTACCCTTCTGTGGGATTAGGTGCTTAGACTGTGCTTGCTCAATGCTATTGAATTCCTATTTCATCCAGTCCTCAGATACTTAGTCACTTGATTTTTCAGATAGGCCAACTTGGGAAAATTGACTCAATTTTGAGATTTCTATCAATCTAGAAACAGTGCTGGAGGAGCTCTAGTTCAACGACTTGTTCACCCTTACCTGTAAAATTGACTAGTTTCTCAAAATCCACCTGCCTGGACTGCTAAGGATTACTGAGAACTCTAACATCTCTTTAGGAAGCTGGGTGCATTAAAGGAGTATGTCAGTCATTTTTCTGTGCCGGGACTAGCTCTTCAAGTCCCTGTGGCATTGTCTCTCATCATAAACTTACTAATTTTGAATTTAGGCAACCATCTTAAAGCTTGTACCCACTTGTAAGAAAGAGATCTGTTCTTGATATAGTGCTGGTCTGAACTCATCAGACATTTGAGGGCTTGTGTAAATCAGGTGGAATATTCAGGAAACTTTCCATGTAGTGGAGGAAGCAGATGAACTCACAATTATACTACAAATAAGGATTTGCCATTCTGAGACAGTGTGCCAGTCTCCTACTTCTCTCAGGCTCAGCATCTGAATTCATCCACACTGTTTACTCTGTAACCATTGTAGGTTACATTTATTTTGTACTTAACACATATCAGGCATTTTGTAAGTACTTTGGAGAGACACTGATTAATCTTATACCAGTTATTCCAGGAGGTGAACACAGAGTATTTCTAGTGTGTAGTTTAGGGTACTAATGAGAGTAGCTGCCTGATGTGTCTGACTATTGGATTTGCTATTTACCAAATATTATATATTGAATGAGATTGGTTTCAGAGTTCAGTTCAGACATATTTGGTACTAACCTCAAGAAGATAGTCACTGAGGGGATCCCAGAAATAGTCAATCAATACTTGAGGGTCTATTTCCATCAAATGTATGAATATTGTGTGCCCTGTGTGCAATTACCAAGAAAAACTGCAGGAGATACTAAAGAGTGTGATAAAGCTGCATTTCGTTCTCTAAGCCAGTTTCACAGTTAGCATAGCTTTATACCAAAGGTGGTTTCAGAGGGCCTGGCCTACCAGGAAGCCTGAGAACTGGTGCTAGAATGGTGGTTTCACAGTCTTCTCCCTGCATCCTGTAAAGGGGGCAGAGATCTCAGTAGTCCGGAGGAATCTAACAGCTTAAGAACTGCTGGTAAGCAGAGCTGGTGGTACACGCCTTTAATTCCAGCACTTGTGATGCAGAGGCAGGTAGATCTCCATGAGATCGAGGCCAGCCTGGTCTCCAGGCCAGCTGGAGCTACAGAGATATCCTGTCTTTAAAAGGCTAAACAACAACAACAAAAAACTGCTAGTAAATTTTAATAGCTTAACTGAACTTGCCTTCAGATTATCATACCAGCCTCTGAACTGTCAAACCACTGATAAGGGACATAAGTTCTCTCCTTAAAATATTTTGTTATTTTTTCTGTATGAGTGTATTGCCTGCATGCATGTAAGTGCACCTGTGTCACCCAGTGCCTTCGGAGGTCAGAAGAGGGCATTGGATCTCTGAAACTGGAGTTATGGATGGTTTTTAGCTGCCATGTGGGTTCTGGGAATCAAACACAGGTCCTCTGCAAGAGCAGCTAGTATTCTTAACCACTGAGTCATCTCTCCAGCCCCCATTTCTCTCCTTAAAACAGAGGCTAAAACTGTGTGTGGGGAGGAATCAGCTATCCCTGTGCCACCATAATTTTGACTTCTCTGGAGTGGAGGTGAAAGGAATTCTCCCTCTTGGATTGCCTTTGCCATCACTACACACTGAGAGCTAAGTGAGGACATCATCAGCTAGTTATGACTACCTTCATGACTGATGAAAGTTTTCAGAGAAAATAGCAATTTTAAAAACAAAGCTGGGGGGCTGGAAAGATGGCTCAGTGGTTAAGAGAACTGACTGTTCTTGTAGAAGACCTGGGTTCGATTCCCCACGCCCACATGATGGTTAAGAACCATCTGTAGCTCCAGTTCCAGGGGATCTGATGCCTTCTTCTGACCTCCGAGGGTACTTCATGACATGGGTCCACTTACACACATGCAGGTGATACACTCATACACACAGAATAAAAATAATAAAATATGTTTTCAAAAGCTGGCCTTGGTTATACCTGTAATCCCAGCATTCAAGAGGATCAGTTCAAGGCCATCTCTGAGATACAAAGTGAGTTCAAGGTCAGATTACCAGAGACCCTGCCTCAAAACAAAAAGAAACAAACTTAAAAATCAGTTGCCTGGTGCACATTGAATAACTCAAACTGCATGAAGAGCATGTGTTTTCACTTATAACCCAGTAGAAGGATGAGATCAAAGTTGTAACACACCACCCTCAAAGTGTTCGTTCATTAGAATAAAAAAGCGTTGATTCCTTTCTTCATTGATTATGAATTAATAGATCATCCATATATCCAAACCTGCTTATCTCTACAGTGAGCTGACTCTTCATTCAAATTACAATAATTATAAAATCTTACCTTGAAAATTCATAAAAGTCTAGGTCTTTTCCTTAGATACCTTCATTAGAATATCTCTGGACTTACTAAAAATGCTCACTTCTAGAACCAGTAGCTACCTGGGTATTAGATGTGTTACATAAGGTGATGCTTGCAAATTCTTGCCTTTAGACATCTTGGGAGTTAAATTCATGTACCTATGGGCTCACCATGTCACTGCCAAGCTCTCTGGAGCCCTGCCAGTACTGAGAGTTGGAAGGGATTCCTAACAGTCCCTTCTTGCTGAGGGCCTCACTGTCAGTCAGTGACAATATCCTTCAATATCACATTTGACCATGACATCTCAGAGCTCCAAGAAGTCTCCATAACTTAATCTTCACATATACTGTCTTCCTCAGGGTTTTTTGCAGCACCTGGGTATTCTGAACCTACAACCAGCACCTTTAAAGGTGGAACTCTTGGAAGCTTGTCACCATTCTAGTATTAACCTGTTTAGTTCTTAGAGGTTCCTTATCTGACCTTCCTAGGAACCTGAATCTCTCAGGATTATTTTACTCTGATTCTCATCTGTGAAAATGAGTAAATTCGAAGCCCTTTGTCCAAGGAGGGTCCTTTAGGAATTCTTGAATACAATTAACATGGGAAGGGAGGTGTAATACCCCACTCCTGCTAGCATTTGAGACCCTAGTCTAAACCAGTGTCTCAAGAAGACTGAGCCATTACTGCTCATATAAAGTCATCCAAGGACCAAACTTTCAAAAGTGCATTACTGTAAGGAAAGTCCCACCTGAGAACCTCACTCAGAGCAGAGAGGGGAGCTGGGGTTTCTGATGCTCTTTGTCTAACCCACATGCCGGAAACAATGCTTTGGAGTTTGTGCCACCACCAAGAAAGCTCTAATAAACTGTTTTATGTGGTTTTTTTTTTTTTTAACTTTATGTGTATGCATATAGGTAAGTGCACCCATGTTGTGCAATGCCCGTGGAAGTCAGAAGAGGTTGTCGGATCCCCTGGGACTGGAGTTACGGACAGTTGTTAGCTGCCCGTGTGGGTGCTGGGATTCGAACCCGGGTCTTCTCCAAGAACAACCAGAGTTCTTAAGCACTGAGCCATCGCTCCATAATAAACTATTTTTAAGAATCTTTAAGATTACCCAGGCATCATAGTGCATACCTTTAATTGGGAAACAGAAGCAGGCAGAGCTCTGGGAGATCAAGGCCAGCCTGGTCCACATAGCAAGTTCCAGGCCAGGTGGGGTTACAAAGAGACACTGTCTCAAGAAAAAAAGTCCAAAACAAAACCCCATCAATTGTTTGTTAAATTTTTTAAATTAATTTTTACTGAATTTTTGTGAATTTCACACAACATATTTTGATCATATTTAAATCCTCTCTCATATCTGTACCCCCTTACTGTAATCTCCCACCAAGTGTTCTGTGTTCTCTCCCTCTCTCTCTCTCATATATATGTATATATATATATATATGTATATGCCTGTAGATTCAGGTATATGTATGTGGCTGTAGATTCAGGGTTATGTCCTCAAATGCCCTTTGGTGTGGGTTTCATCCACTAGATCCCAGTCTACTGAGAGCCTTACCCTTATGACTCTTTTGAGAATCCATGTGAAATTTGTCAGTGTACGTGTGTGGATGCACGTGTTTGTCAGGTATATGCACAGATATGTGTGGAGGCCTGAGGTTTTTAATAGGGTTGTCTTCCTCAATACATCTCCACCTTATATTTTAAAGCGGTCTCTCAGTTGGATCCAGAGCTTGCTAACCAGTTTGCTCTTAGGATCCCCTGTCTCCACCAACTGAGTGCTGGGATTATAGGTGGGTTGCCATACCCAGCCTGCATTTACTTGGTTGCTGTGGATCTGAACTCGGGTCATCACGCATGCACAGCAAGAGCTTTACCAACTGATCATCTCCCAGCCCTCATATGAAATGATGATAATATAAAACAAGAGGATGAAGCCGCGCTGTCTCTAAAATATGGCGTAGTGATAGATGTTACTAACCACATGACCATGGGCCAAACTGTGATGTTTCTAGAACTGAAAAAAAAGCAGGTGTGATTGGACCTAATTTGGAGAAATGGCATTCAGGATGAGGATAAAATGTGGCTGTGATCCTGGAAAGCTCTCAGTGGCTTCCTGCCAAGCAGAGACTAGGCTTCAAACAGCTTCCCCAGCTTCTAGCCTGAATGCTTCCTCAGCTTGGGGCCGGTCCATCCCTACCTTGTCTGTCCTGAGGGCCTCAGTAGTACCACTTCACTGGCTCTCCTTGGTAGAAGGCCTCTGTGGGGCCTCAGTGAGTCTGATCCATATGCTATCTGCACCTCACAGGCAAGCTTGTCTGTCCCATTTGTCACCAGCTCTTGGCTATCCTGAGTATCTTTATCAGTGGGTGGAGAAACTTTTGCTTGTCCTCCAAAGGGGTGGGGGTAGGGGTCAAAAACCAGTTCGTTGTCATTGGCATGTATTTATTGGGCAAACATTTGTTGAGTACCTGCTGTTAGTTGACTGGTGTTAGGATGAGTGACACACCATCTGCAGCCCCGGGGAGCTCCTATTCGGGTAGGGGGAGACTGACTTATAATCAGAGAGCCAGAAAACCTCCTGGTAAGTGTGTTGCGGGGAGGATTCTGTCTCCATGACTGTGGGGACCAAGAGTAGCTTTACTGGCTTTAGCACAGTAGAGCATTTCAAAAGAAACCACCAGTTTTATGGGAAAAGCTGACAGTAACTAGGCAGAAAATGAAAACAAATGGATTTTTATATAGAATATTGCTGAAGTCCTTTCCTAGCGCAGGAAGAAGGATTTAGCTTAATCCAGCCCTGTTTGCTTGTTTGTTTAGTTTTATTTTGTGCTGCTGGGGAGTCAAATCCAAGGTCTGCCACTCAAGCCTAACCCCTCAGCCCTCAATCACATTTAATTTTCACTAGAAAGGTGTTGTAAGTATTACAGCAAGGAGCCCAATTAAAATCATTGCATTCCAATGACTGTGAGATGATTTAATATGAATTAATAGTTGTGTGGTGGTCTTAAGAATTGTTAGGAATATACTTTGTAATTGGGGGAATGATTAGGTGACTGTAGTTAGTTGGATCATTGTGAGGCTTGCTTACCTAAACCTTAATATTTATCTTTTTTTTTCCATTTTCTTCCAAAAAGAAAAACAGAAAGACTTTCAATATGTGTGCTTAAATTTAAAAATATATTTTAGATTGCTTTTGTCTCAAAGGTTTTAACAAAATAACCTTTGGATATCTTTTTATGTAATAGAAGAGACTTAAATTTGACATTTTTGTGGGAAAGATCAGTAATATTTTAAATAGATGTTACTGTGTTCAAAATGGATTATTCTTTTGCATGTGCATTAGATTCCATCATTTAAACCCAACAGAAATATTAGATATAGAGGTTTTACTTTTTACCAAGTAACGGGAACCATATCAGATTTTTACATTATAGAATAGATTTGAAATGTATGTTTGGCCTGGATAATAAAACAAAACATTGCTTGTTCAATAAGAAGACTGTCTTGTCTTTAAGGTTATGAGAAGACAGATGATGTTTCAGAGAAGACCTCGCTGGCCGATCAGGAGGAAGTTAGAACCATATTCATCAACCAGCCTCAGTTGACAAAGTTCTGCAACAACCATGTCAGGTAGGAAGGACTCAAGAACACCATGGGAATGCACGACCACAGAGCAGAATGGTGGAAAGAAAATGCGTGCCAGGAGTTCTTGGTTCAGTCAGGCTGAGTCTGCTGCTTCTGTCTTCTGGAGTAGAATGTTTGTCTGGCATTCATAAGGCTCTGGGTTCATTCACCAGCACCTCAAAAAGAAAAGAATAAAACTGAAAATAATCTTGATGTAGGAGGGGGCAGAAAGGCTAAGCGCCTGTACTCTAGCAATTCTGAACAAGGGACGCTGCTCCTGGCAATTGTCATCGCGCTGCGCTGTTAACAGAATGATGTATTGTTTTTGCTTAATACGTTTTAACATTTTAGGAACAATCTTTGCAATGCTGCATGAAGAACTTTTTGGTTTTGTTTTGTTTGTTTTACTAAAGAGTATGGGTTTCAGTGATAACTTAGTATGTTGCTGAGGAATGGAGGGCTGTGAGAAGGACTTCTGCACTCTGTTTCATTTCAACATCCATGAAGAGTTCACATCAGCACTAATTTCTAAATAGCCTTGGATCACAGGAAACCCCACCTGTCCCACTCAAATCCCCAGTGTTTCTCCAGGAGCGGAATTACCAGATTGAGGTGTACCCATTTAAATGTACTGTTTACAATGGCAGATTCTTGAGGCATATCTGTTTGGAAAGTATGGCATGTGTCCTTTAATCACCCTTTTGTTTGATAAGCAAGAAGGTGATCTAGATGTTTCTAAGACCAAAGTGTCCATGTCGTACTGATTCTGGACAGTATGGCGTTCTCACTGTGTTTCTGGGGAGGCCATGAAGGCGTTGCAGGTAGAACTGCAGGAAGCGCCATGTGCCTGGTTATCTGGACAGCACTGTGTTTACCCTGTAGGCCCTGCTCAAAGACTGCGTTTGTTTCTGTTGATGTTACACTATCTTATCTTAAGCTGCCCTTCTTTGCCAGTGACTCCTAGACTCCTAGTGCTGTTAAGCACGATAACTGGCCAAAGAGGACAAAGGATGTCACAAGGCCTATGAGATTCACTCTTTGCTGTTATTTAGCTGTTTGCTTCCCCCCTTTTTCATTTACGTGAATGACCCCTCAGGATAGCCTCCAAATTTGAGAGTGCAAATGTTCATCATGTAATTACTTTTGTGATGGTAACAGAACTTTGTAAACATGGGTGCCGGTTTCAGAGTAATCAATCTCTGTGCTACTTTTTATTTTTGTTTTCTAGCACTGCAAAATACAACATAATCACGTTCCTGCCAAGATTCCTCTACTCCCAGTTCAGGAGAGCTGCTAATTCGTTTTTTCTCTTTATCGCACTGCTTCAGGTAAAGTACCATCCTAAAGCCTTTGTTCAAAGTCAAATATGCCCTATACCCAGAAATATATGGACAGCACTAATTGGATTCAATTGGAGTTACTAAATTAAAAAGAAGATGTGAAGTTGGGGTCTAGGGAGGTGGGTATAAATCTGGGAGGTATTAAGGGGTGGAGTGGGGGATCAATATGATCAAAATACATTGTATGAAATTCTCAAAGCATTAATAAAAATATTTATTTAAACATAAGAAGCTGGGTGTGGTGGTGCACTCCTTTAATCCCAGCACTCAGGAGGCAGAGGCAGGCAGATCTCTGTGAGTTCAAGGCTAGCCTAGTCTACATAGTGAGTTCCATGGCAGCTGGGGCTACAGCAAGACCCTGTCTCAAAAGGACCAAAAAAATAAAAAAGTAACAAATGTTCATTGTTAACAAGAAGAGTTGAAAAATAGAGCAAAGCATAAAGAAAAAATTAAAACATTTTACTACAAGAGGAAGTTACTCCTAAAATTTGAGTGTTGTCTCTCTAAAATTGCTTTTTGCTCCAAGCATTATTTTTTGATATAGATAACAAAAAGGGATCATGAAATAAGCATTGTTTCACAATCTGCTTATTCAATAGTATTAGACCATGTGGACATTTTCCTAGGTATTTGTTGTGTTTCTAAGTTACTTTAATGGTGATATGCTTTATTATATAGCTGTTCTCATTTTTTAGACCTCTACTATATTAACACTATATGTTTTATATTTATTGTGAAGCTAGTTTACCTGCTGTCTCAGATACCTTACCCAGTAGTAACCAAATAAGTGAGGTATGTTTTAAAAGACACTACAACTGGGGCTGGAGAGATGGCTCAGCGGTTAAGAACACTGGTTGTTCTTGCAGAAGACCCGGGTTCGAATCCCAGCACCCACAAGTCAGCTAACAACTGTCCGTAACTCTAGTCCCAGGGGATCCAACAGCCTCTTCTGACCTCTGTGGGCATTGCACGACATGGCTGCACTTACCTACATGCAGGAAATACACGCATACACATAAAATAAAAATAATAAATAAAATTAAAAAATAATTTTTAAAAAAGACACTACAATTTTGTTGTTTTTAGATTTAGTATAAACTCCCTGGTTCTCACTGGATTTAGCTCATCATTTTTTTCTTCTTTTCTTCAAATAGCAAATACCCGACGTGTCACCAACAGGTCGCTATACCACACTGGTTCCTCTCTTATTTATTTTAGCTGTGGCAGCTATCAAAGAGATCATAGAAGATATTGTAAGTATTTTTTTATATAGAAATTGGTTTAAATGTGTATTAAGATTTTTGTTTTCTTAAGTTATTTAACTTATAGAATAGACTATTTTAAATGCCTATTCAACTTAAAAATGAATGGAATATGTTCCTTCCTCTGAAGCTGAGTCTGGAGATATTGCTCAATTAAGAACACGTACTGCTCTTGCAAGACCCAAATCTATTTTCCAACACTCATTTTGAGCAGCTCATAACCACCTGTAACTCATTTCCAGGAAAACTGATACCCTCTCCTGGCCTCCTCAGACATCTACACTCATGTACACATAGCCACACAGACACACACTCATACACATAATTAAAAGTATATATAAATAAATCTTTCTTTAAAAATACAGGAGCTTTGCTAAAGAAAATTTTTAATTGAAAATTAAGTTTAAATATTTTTTAGAAAACAAGGAAGCTGAGGTTTGGAGAGGTCCTGTGACTTCTCCAAGAAGGTAGAGAAATCAGAATTCTTTTATTTATTTTTATTTTATGTATATGAGTGTATTGTCTGCATTCATATAAGTGCACCTGTGTCGTGCAGTGCCTGCAGCGGGCAGAAGAAGGCGTCGGAGCCCCTGGAACTGGAGTTAAAGATGGTTTTTAGCTGTCATGTGGGTGCTGGGAACCTAACCTAGGCCTTCTGTGAGAGCAACCAGTGCTCTTAACCACTGAGCCATCTCTCCAGCCCCAAGAAATCACAATTCTATCTCACACTGTGCTCTTTGCTTTCACTGCAGAGTCATCAGCAGTACAATCAGTAGCATTTATTGTGCTTCTGGGTGTATATAATTGTTCCCTGCTGCTTATATTTATTAGAACTTATAGCAAACCTCTAAGGTATTATTGACCGTCTTCCCATTTTTCAAATGAGGAACAGTAGTCAGGAGGGCAAAGTAGCTTGGCCAAGGCCAACCCCAAGGAGCCAGAGCTCTTAGAGTTTAAGCATGGCAGTGGGTTGGAGCCCTGCCTGTTAGCACTCTTCTCACCTGCCTGCTTTGTCTTCTCTTCGGTTCTAAAATAATTGCTCTAGTTATGTTTTCTAGACTCTGCCTTTCAAAATATATAGTAAATTAAAGTGTATCCAAGAATTATTTTTTCTATCAGAAAAACTTTTTTCTATCAGAAAAAATACTCTCACTATTGACAGCTCACTATTGTTGACAGAGCTCTTATCTAGCATAATACAGCCATTAGAAACCATTAGAAAGAAACTCAACAGATAGGTCTTGGAAAACATAGTATAGTATCATGAGGCAGTAACAGTTTTGTGTCATAGAATTTTTTTAGTGAAACAAGTCTTAAGATACTGACAAGCTGTCTCTAGGAATTGTTTAATAAGAAGTTTATATCAAACTATAAAGTTACAGAAAGTGTGAAATTGAACTCTCTGGAAAAGAAAAATGAAGCGGGAGCTGGAAAGATGACTCAGGGGTTAAGAGCACTGACTGTTCTTGCAGAGGACCCAGGTTCCAGTCCCAGCACCCACATAGCAGCAAACAACCATCCATAATTCCAGTTGCAGGGGATCCAACACCTTCTTCTGGCCTCCATGGGCATTGCATACATAGGCAATCTTATGTATATGCAGGCAACATACTCAGACCCATAAAAAAAAATAAATCAATCAAAAAGAAAATTAAAAAATAAAGAGAACTGAAGCAATAGTTTAGGTAGTTGGACAGAGAACTATCATTATCATGAATTAAAATGTGTCACATATTCACACATTCACTCAAGGTAAACATGGCTTAGGTGCCAGCTGTCCCTTAGGATACACCTTAGGATGTTTTAACTGCCGCTGTGCTGGTAATCACATTCTGTATGTCAGTGGCTTAATATATGTTATCCACTTACTGAAAGACAGTGCATGTTGGCGGAGGCATGAAGGACAGGCAGTGCCCTTGTTCCATGTCAGACCTCAGGGATACAGTCTGAATCAAAGCTCTGCTGTGTGGAATGTTGGGGGTCATAAAGCAGAGGAAGGCAGAGGGAATAGAGATGGCACTTTTCATGTGTTTGGGCCGTCAGTGGCACACAGCACATCTATTGACAGCTCACTGTTAGAACTAATGTCGTGATAAAGAGGCGGTGTTATCTCAGCATCCTTGGAAGTAAAGAACTAGATGTATGTGAGAACCGTAATGTCTTCCACTTTTACCTCAGAGAATAAAAGAGTTGATGGTCTAGTAAGTCTTCTTTTATATACTGTTTTTATTGTTTTTAAAGTTTTAGAATGAAAGCTAAGATTTTTCCTAGTGAGATATTTAATACATCCATTCTTGATGCTTTGGATAGTTTAACATAATTCAATGTCTTGTTTTTTGTGCAAGTAACAAACAACATAAATACTTGAAAATACTGCAAATTAATCAATGTATCTCTCAAAAAGTTTTTATCATACTGAACGCTACTTCTTGTAGTAAAGATCAGAGTTCAAGTTGTTTGATAAACTAATATTCAATACCATGAAAACATTTCTTCTTTGCCAGAAATTAGTTAAATATCAGTAGACTTCAGTCATTATAAAATGAATACTTATTCAAAGCCTGAGTCATGCAGAGACCAAATTCTGAGAATGTCCTAGTAAGTAAACAAAGCGTAGATGGAGCTAATCATCTGCTAGAGGAATGAGACCATCAAGCAGTCAGACTGGGCTAGTTTGAGAATTAAACAATGCACCTGAAATCCTTAGGTCAGTGCCCATAGTATATAGCAAGGAATGAGTATTTGCTGACTATACTTTTATGATTCAAAGTCCTTTTGACTACAAAAAAATGAATTGGAAGGAAAACAGATTTTGGCAACCTAGATCTAAGAATATTCTGGTAGCTGGTATGAAAAATAAGATATATTGGGCCAAGTGGTATGTCAGAGATGGTGAAAAGTAGAAAAGGGAATTCAGTTCACATTTCAGAATAAAACTGACAAGATTTATCACCATCAACACACTGCATCCCCTATTTATTTGGTTCAATTCTGTCTCTACCCATGGAATGTAAGCACCATGACTTGAAAGGATTTGGGCTCTTGTTTATTGCTGAGTCCTCAACATTATTAATGGAGCCTGGATCATGTGAATGTTTAGTACATCATTACTGGGTAAAGAAAGTGAATGAAAAGAATGAGAAGGAACTAAGTGCAGGGGTGGCTTTCAAGTTCCAGGATTGTGAAAATGAATGATACATGGTTATGTACCTTGAATCAAGGCCCAAGTCTTGGGGGCTAGATCACAGGTTGCCTTACAGACACAGTTTGAGGCATCTTTGAGACCACCAGAGATGTCAAGGAGGTAAGTGGACATGACTGGGAAGCTCTGATGAGAGTCTTGGTGTGAAGAAATGGATGCAGGAGAGAAGTGAGGAAGGGTGTGGACTAAGCCCTGAGTAATCTCTTCCCTGAGTAGCAAGCAGGCAGAGGAGATGAGAAAGAGCTGAGGTTCAGGTGGGAAACCTGGGCACTGACGTGAAAAAGGCTTCCAGAATGAGGAAACTGAGTCCATCACTCTTGGACAAGTTCCAGAGTCTCATAAAGACTTGGCCTTTCTTCCTTTAAATGGAATTTAACGTGCAACTTTCAGACTTATGAGGGAACTAAGTTTTAAAAAAGCAGCACTGTACAATTCTTTTTGAAAATTCGTATCACTATCTATAAAATATAGTTTACTGAATTTTCTATCTAAAATTGAAAATATTAATTAACTCACCAGCTCTCAGTGATATTAATTTTTATGTTAAGACAGTATAATCTTTGATCTCAGAAAGTAGCTGTTTATATATTTCCAAACTGTTCATTTTAGAAGGAAGAATGATGACTTTATGATGCAAAACCCAACTGCTTTGTCTTTGTATTTCTAAAATTAGAGTCTGGATCCTTCTGTGCATCCAGCACACTTGTTTTTTGACACATTAGCCTGATTTATCCAGTGGAGGGAAGGGTTAGGGAAGAAATGCTGAAGTGGGAGAATTCTCTGCAGATGGAAAGCAATATCCAGGACCATTTTCAATTTCATAAAGATTAATTTCCTCTTTGATGTGAAATGTTTGATTAATCAGCATTTATTATCTCTGTCATTTGGAAGTCTAAGCATCATTTCATAGATGTGCGTTATTTTGGAAGTATTTATACCTCCTTTGACTACTTAAATTATCTTCAACCTAATTTTTTAACCAACATTTATTGTGAATTGTTTTCTTATTTTCTTACAATCTTTATTTAAAAAACGAAAAATGTTTTGAAGTTTTATATTTATATTCTTTATTGATGATATAAATATAAAAGGATTTAATTTTTATTTCAGATTGTTTTCTGGCAAATTATGCTTTTTATTTTATGTATATAAGTGTATTGCCTGTGTGTATATCGTGCAATGCCCATGGAGATCAGAAGAGGGCATTGGATCCTCTGGAACTAGAATTACAGACAGTTGTTAGCTGCCATGTGGGTTTTGGGAACCGAACCTGGGTCCTCTGCAAAAGCAGCCAGTGCTCTTAATTGCTCAGCCATCTATCCAGCCCCACAAACTTGCTTTCTTTTGGAAGCAATACTATAACTATTAGTGAGCGTTTTGCATGGGGAAAGAATTGCTGCATGTTACATAGTTTCTCCACAGAGTATTTTGATGCTTTTTGTGTTTCATGCAGTTTAGTGGCGATACTTTAATGAACTGAGCCCAGCGCTTACTCCACACCTCTTAGTTATTACTGCGACTTGGAGAAGTGCTAATCTACCACTCCACGTATTTCTTTTGGGAAACCTTGTCATATATGCACCAAGCTTTTTTAAAACCATGTTTATTTTTTCTCAAATGGAAAGCTTAGGCTCGTGTGGTTTACATTTTGCATTTGTTCCAATGTATGTTAGTCAGAAACTCAGCTAAGTTTGGCTGTGAATTTTCCATTAGAGGATCTTTGAGCAAAGGGTTAGTTACATTCAACCCTGTTTTGCCATATTACCCATGTCTGATGTGTTATTCTCAATGCTTTAAGTTTAGATGGAAGCCACAGGCAACTTCTGGTTGAACCACAGAGGAAGAGAGCTGCCTGTGGCCACTCAGCTTCTCAAGTTTCCTCCAGCTTTCTATATTGTTTTCTTGCTGCTCTAAAATGCTGAGTTGTGTAACTCTTCAAACTCACTTCCCTAGAGTTAGACAAAATCGCCTGCTCACCATTTAATTTTGTGGGTGCTTTTTGGAAGAGAGAGAATAGGATCCTCGGACTCAGTAGCTTCTGAGTGCACACAGTGGGAGATATTGTTGAACAGTAAAGAGACGAGGCTGTGTAAAAACAGCAGGTGTACTTGGTTCTAGTTGTCGACCGACATCAGCACACCATCAAATTATAGAGGATGTACTCAGCTTAATTAGATAATGAATTTCACAAGAAGCTGAAAATATTTCAATCCCGTTATTAAATGGTAGTTATTATAGATAATTCTCCTGGGCAATCTTCTTTTTTAAGTGAGTTATTTAAGCAACAGACTAAATCAGCCTTTCAATTCAGTTTTTCAGTACATTAAAATGTTAATCTCCCTAAGTGCTCATGTGAGAAACTTCCTGAGGACACCAAGCCTGTGCTACTAAGGAAGAGTACTGTGTGAGGAAGCTGTGGACGGTGAGGTCAGGTTCAACATTCCCGAGCACCCTTCAGTTCCTCCCATCCCAACACCCCCATCCGCGAGTGTGGAAAGATAAGAACCTGGAGAAACAAGTTAAAAGAAATCTCTCTTTTGTTGGGGGTGCTGTGTTTCTTTATCGATCTCGTTCACTTTTTTATTGTATCTTTTCGTTTTCAACTTTAGAAACGGCATAAAGCTGACAATGCTGTGAACAAGAAAAAGACACAAGGTAGGAACTTTACATCTTGTTTCTCATATTTACCAAGTGCACTCACTGTCATAGCTCCAGACTGTTTAAGTAAATATGACTCAGTCAAAAATGCTATACATCTCTCTCCAGTTTCATCCTTGCTTTGTCAGCATTTATTAACATGGCACCTAAATGCACGAGAGTGACGCCACTTTTGAAAAAGCAGCATTTAATATATTTAGGTGCTTCCTAGCTATATGCTTCTAAATATATTCATAAGGTCTGCAGTTGTTTGCACAGTGTTAAACACTATAAATGTCTTTATTCTGTTTGTGTTTTGTAGTGTTGCTATAGAAAGACATCATAGAAAATAATCCGATATGTTATTACTCGGTTGAAAACCATTCTGGGTTATTGTGTACATGCAAAGGAAATATGCTCACCGCCCGCCCCCGCCCCCCCCAAAAAATCTCATGTTTAAAAGCAGGCCCAGCTTCTGCAGTGTGCAGAGTGTTTTGATGTAGACCAAACCAAAATAGCCTTCAACACAAATAAAAAGACGATTAGCTCTTATGTTTTTAAAAAATAGGAACTTGCAAAACACATACTTTCCTCTGTCATCCCTGTGCTTGCTCCCCCTGAGAAGCTCATTTCTTTCTGAGTTGTCTGATGGGATGGGACTCAGAGAGGTCTGCGAACATCACCTGGTCACTACACATAGTTGTCATTACAGAGTCTTTACTGAGATACTAATTATTATGTATATACAAAACCAAATGAGAATTGTACCTTTGAAGAGCTAGTAGCCTATTTGTTAAAATAAGTACATGCAGAAATGTGTAAAAGGACAATGTTAGAGATTTGGGTGGAAGATGAAAGGCTGGGTGGGCTGTGTGGTCTCAGTGTGTCCTTAGATTTTTGTGGCAAATGTTTCCCATGTTCAATGCTATGGAAAGCCCAAAAGGAAGAAAGTCTTGAAGTATTTTGAGCTAGGCCTTGAGTTTTTGGGAAGGCTGTGGCTAAGCAGAGGGACACAGGGGAGCCATTTCTCATGCACATTGAGTGGGAAAGGGGAAGGAAGGGGCAGTGTGATCAGGAAGGAAGAAGGCTGCTGGGTTGCTGGACTGAGCTAGTAATAGAATGTCATGTGTGGAAAGGAGATTCATATCAGAGGAGAACACACACATAATTTACAAGGGAGGCCAGGTTAAGTATTTTGAAGCCTTGATGCCACCCAAGAGGATTTTAGCTCTTCTTGTGTGTACTCAGTAGTTAAAACTGAGGTTTTAGAGACCAAAGAAAAGCAGAATGAGCATATACATTCAGGAAGGAGAGAAGAAAGGATCGGATCACAGAGGGAGCTGTTGGAAGTCTGGAGATAGAGCTGCTCCAGAAGTCGAGGTGTAAAGGGGTAATCATAAGAATGAATGTAAAACATATCCAGATGTTTCACGTACTAGTATTTCTGGCAGTTTGCAGCTCTTGCATCTGTTGTCATGTTGCTCAGAATATTCAGTGGAAGCTTTTGAAACAGAACTATGCAAATATGCCTTTAGTAGACACTGCATGAGGGGCAGAGGGCTCCAGTCTTCAATGACTGCCGGTAGTTCTTGTTCAAGCCCAGGCCAGAGTAGTCAATATAATAACAATGAGGACCTTGTCATAGCTGTGTGATTTTAGACCACCACACCTTACCGAAAGGGCAAACCAGTTCCTGCCTACCTTCTTCTCAAAACGTTCCCTTCAGACAGCGTTCTTCCTGTTTCTTTCTGGGTTGATCCATCCTCCTAGAGTTGCAGGATTAGTTCTCTGGTTGAAAATGAAGAATAGGAAAGTGAGAAAGTGAGAGAAAAAGCTTCAGTACCAAGTGTAAATAAAACCCACTTCCAAAATGAAATGTAAGGATTCAGTCATGGAAACAATTTTAGTCAGCAGAATAGTTGGAAACCTTACATCCAAGAAATAAGGGCTTTTAGGCTGATTCTTGAAATTGTTTTCTAAATGATTAGCATCTCTTTTTAACCTCTGCCTAGAGCACTGGTATTCTTGGTTTGGTAGATGACAGGAGATAACAAAAATGTCTGAATGGGATTCTGTTTGCTGTCAGATAACTCAAATTACTTGATATGAAAGCCATCTGTTTCATTAGACCAGAATGAAATTGGATTTGCTTTCCTGAACCAAGGCAATGTTGGTGTGTAGGAATAGGAGGAAGGATATTTAGGACAGGTAATTAATTTTTGACAAAGGTTTAAAGCGTTAAACTTAGATTTTCATTTCCTTGATGTTTGCCAAGACCACATGAGAGGATGCCTATTGCTCAGATTCAAATATTAACCCTTATGTGTTCTTATAGAAATGTATTTTTTCTCCCATATTTTGCATTAAGGCACTAGAGAGAGCATTCTTTCCTCTGTCATTCCCTAGAAACTTCAGAAAGACAAATATAATTTATTGTGAACATTTTCAGACATTTAACTGTGTACTGATGCCTGTCTGGCACCTCAGTTTTACCAATTAAATAATGGAGCTTCAGTCAAACTCAAAACTTCACAACTAGGCTTTATGTTTGAGTTTGTCCTCAGTATTTTTGGAGAAAAGCCTCTTCTTGCCATATGTATATAAATGTTGGTTAAGCAGATGGCTTAGTGATCTAGCAAATGTAAAGTTATATATTATTTTCCAAGAACCTAGTTGCAGAGAGGGGGCAGAGTATAAATGGATGCTCTGTAAACGAGTCTTGATGAGCTCCGTGGTCCACTCTTCCCAAACAACATTGACTACTTCTCTTTGTACTTGATGTCCTGTTGTTTTGATGGTTTATTCGCAGTACACAGGGGCACTACAGAGGACAGGCCTTTCTCTTATTTGCCTCTGAATACCCAGTAGCTTCTGGCTGAGAGTCCTCTCTGAGAAGGTGCTTTGGGGGTGTGTGTGTGTGTGTGTGTGTGTGTGTATGTGTGTGTGTGTGTGTATG
>NW_008332097.1:741818-746060 GCF_000622305.1 Nannospalax galili
AGAGGCCTGGGAAAAAAGGGAGCGTTAGGTACAGACTAAGAGAGTAGGGGAAATTTATAACTGCCTGATGAATAGAAGAGCTATTTTAAATCCCCAGGTCTGGCCATATTCCCTTAAGGATGCTCCTACATTCAGCAGGTGAGGTATGGGAGGTACAGCAGACTGCAGACCACCCGGCTTGATACTTTAGTTGAATGAGAACCAATATCATTACAGTTGGATATTAGTACCTTCTTCCATTATGATAGTAGACATTTTGTTAAAATAAGACTTTGCTTAATAATGCACTTTTGTTCTGCAATTTAATTCTGTAGAAAAGGCAACATGAAATTCTTTTAATCTAGGCATACTGATAAACATAACAAATTAACCAGGCACACACGTGGTGCACTTACATATATGCAAGCAAAACACTCATACACATAAAATGAAAATAAATAAAATCAAACAAACAAAACCAAATGAGCTGATCTCCACCTTGAATTTTCTCCCCATAGCTTCTCTGGAGTGGAAGTGAGTTACAGGTCAAGGGCCCCCTCACAACTGCTTTCTGTAGTGCATGTAGTTCCTTACCTCCCCCTGGAAACCATGTCACCTTTAAATTCCTCTGTGGAAAAGGTGCTGAGGTGCCGTGGACTGAATATGTTTCGGTTAGTCAGTCTGAAGTGACCCACTATGAGAAAGGGCAGGATGAAACACAGGGCAGAGTCCATCTGGTTCAGTCCGCTTCAGTGATGTGCAAAGGACTTAAAATAGCACAACTTCCCTGTTCTGATGAACAACCGAGCCCTACGTTTTGTCTCCCTTGTGGTTCCCCACCATGTGAACCATCCACTGAACCTGAACATGTCCCCAGCCACATGAACATAAACTTCAGACATCTCAAAGACTGTTAGTATTTTCAAATCATTTTAAATGTCTTAGGATTATGTAAGTTGAACTGGTTTAGAAGCCCTCAACAACAGCTCTGGGTAGGAAGCTGGTATATATTTGTGAAGAAATACAGCCCATGTTGTGTTTCATTTCTCCCGTGAATCGAAGTTGCGTGCAGAGGAGCAAAGCCCACTGGAGACATTTAGGAGCACAGGTGAAGTGAAAGAGGGCTGACTTCCTGTGGTGCATACCTCTCCCCTTGCCTTCTATTTTTTAATTTAAACAAGGCATTCCAGGTGCATGGATACTTCCTTCCATCTGTGTTCACCAAACCTAAATGAACTACATGTCCAGATTTCCTAGGGGAAACATGTGATTCAAATATAGAATATGTTACTTCACTCTAGTAAGTCTATATCGAGCACTTTCCCCATGGAAGACCCTATGCAGAACTGCAGACAGAAAAAGTCTTCATCTTCATGGCCCTACAGGAAATTATAACAAGGGAGGAAGACAAGATGCCAATGTTTATAAAAGGCAGAAAGTAATAAAGGCCAAATGAGAGAGGTGACATTCACAGATTACTTAGGAGGTTCACAAAGGATGGATGATAGTCCACTAAGCAGAGGGGTTAGGGTAGTGGCTATGGGTAAGGGCTACTGTGAGCATCCCCTTGGAAGTGAGAAGATGTGAGATATGGCCTGGGAAGAGCAAATGGTCTATTTTAGCAGGACCATAGATGCCTGTTGGGGAGCAAACAGGGTAGGGATAAGCGGGCAAGCTGGGGGTCATAGTTAGGTCACCAGTAGGATTTTGAAAGTTACAGCTGTATGGGAAAGGGCAGGATGAAGCACAGAAACGGGCATTTTTAATTAATTAGGGAGAATGACTAGGGAGGTGACTAAGAGGAAAAAGAAGAAGGAAACAGTGCAGTGGTTGGATTCATCTGGATTAGCGACAGAAGAGGAAACCCTATCAAAGTTGCAGTGGCGTGGACCTAAGAGGATGAGACCTCGGACAGCCGCTGCACCCTGCATTTCAGCAGTCACAGTGCTTCGCAGCCCTTAACTAGATGTCCCATTTTTAGCAGGACAGCAGTTGAGGAGCTTTGAAAACAAAAGCAAAATTGCAAGGAATAATGATTGCCTGATGAGGCCAGGCAAAGAGATTTTTCTTTCAAGAAATTTCTCAGTGAAGTGAAGGGAAAAGTGAATGATTTATGACTCTGTGGGATAAGGAAAACTGAGACTACAGAATTGCCCACCTTTGTGTCCTTGTCCTATATATACATTTTTTTTTTTTTTTACAGCATTGGCTCTTAAACTTGATGTCCCTCAGAATTCCCCAGAGTGCTCTTTAAAGCATAGGCTAGGGTCACCCTAGAGTTTCTGGATGCCTGGGATGGATGTCCCAGATTTTCACTTTCAGGAAATTTGCCTTGTTGCTGATCCTATGGCAAAAGAACATGTTGTTGAGGGCCACTGTTCAAAGTTCCCTGAATGAGTTCATAGAAATACTTACAACCAACTTGATACCAATATAAACAATACAGTCAAGAGACACAAATGGAGGAAGTCGTCCTTCTCTTTTGTGTCAATAGAAGGTAATGGTTTGGCTACACACAGTGGTTTAATGTAACCTTTACAAGGGAGGTTACACAAAAATATTCATGTGTTATGTCATTCTGGGCCACACTGAGGCTTTCATCTTAGAACTGTCTTTGAAGGTAAGAGTCTACATAGTAAGTAAATGAGTGATTAAATGTGAGACTGCTGTTTTTTATTTGTGCTGGTCAAAACTACAGTCTCAACTGTACACTTGACCTCAGCCGTAACCTCAAATCCTTCTCAATGGCCCTCAGAGAGGAAATGGAGGACACTTATTTTCTTGTGCTTTTTTGTACCCTCTGTGATATAATTTTGAAAGATTTGCCTTTTCTTATCCACATTAGGAAGTAACTGAGTGCCCAGGAAAGGCAGGCCAGTGATTTCCAGGGATGTCCCCACTGAGCAGTGAGATCTCTTTGGGGAGGTGGGTAGCATGCTTCCTCTAGGAAGGCCTCTGAGTGTCTAAATGAGCCACTGCCCTGTGCTTTTGACTGAGTCACAGAGCCTCCTCCAGGCCTTTGATGAGGAAGGCCCCAGGTACTCTTAACAAATGTATGCCTTTCACAAAAGAAACCCACTACAACAAAGCTGGTAACCAGTATCCTGCTAAGTTAAAACAGGCTCCTTTGAGGTGTTTGTTTAAAGTCTGAGCCCGCCTATGCATGCTGTCACACTGATTATAGTGTGTGGAAACAGTAGCAGGTGTGTTTGGCTGGAACTCGGCTGAGGTGGAGGAGTTTTGCGTCTTAGAATGAGCTTTGGAAGCACCAAGAGACCATTCTGTGGTCCGTCCGCCCTCTGGCTCTCTCTCACTACCACTCGCCAGCAGTCACCTCTTTCAAAGGAAGCAGGAGTAAAACATTACCTTTGGAGCAACAGAACTAAATAAAGTTTCAGCAAAAGACATTTCCTTCTTGCTCAACAGTAGTTGGAACTGATGCAGAGGAGGCCACAGGTTAAAAATAACTAGTTTCCTGGTTCTGTTGCCAGCGCACTACACGTTATGGCTTATTTTAATTGTTCTAACGATTGGGTGTTTAGGAACCAGTTCCAAAAGACAATGAATCATATGGCTGACAGGTGTCCTTGGCTTGATTTATATAGACATTTTTACATTGTGGCTGATTTTTAACTTCACCAGAATTCTGTATTGCTCTCTGTAGTATAAAAGGTGTCTTGCCTCAGTTTGTAGAAACTGTACTTCCTTTCTTCATTTCTGTGCCAGGTTTCCTATTTCAGGGAAGGAAGAACTAGGAGAAGGGGTAGTCGAAACATTTCCTCAAATCTGACAGGCCTCCCAGTGATGCAGGCGATGCAGGTCTGTGGACCAAGTGGCAAGGAGCAAGGTCCTCCTATAAGCTCAGAATATACTCTGTTTATTTGGGATACTAACTTAGCACCAAGACATAATGGTGATATACACACTGATTAATCCAAGGCACTGCAGCCTTCAGAACAATTAGCAAACACTCATCACACTGACACAATTGAAGTGACCGTCCTTGACTGGAACAGTCAGTACTGTGAAACTTCCTGTGTTGCTGCTGAGTATGGACTAATTAGATGCCTGAGGAAGTACAAGGTGGTTATATCTGGAAAAAACACAAACTACTATGGAGCCAGCCATATTCCTTGTGAGTCTTGCTCCTGTAGGTTACATTCATGTTGCTTAGTGGTGGTATAGGAAAAAGAGGAAACTAGAATTTCATTCAAGTGAAGAGTTGTGAGTACATTGTCGCCTGCAAGTATGAAGTGAACCTTG
>NW_008332097.1:747354-800772 GCF_000622305.1 Nannospalax galili
TGTTCTTTCCGATTTTTTGATGTAGGCACTTAGAGCTATAAACTTCCCTCTAAGAACCACTTTCAGCGTGTCCCAGAGGTTTTGTTGTGTTGTATTGTCCTTTTCACTTAATTCCAGGAATGCTTTTATTTCTTTCTTAATTTCTCTTTTGAGAAATTAAGAGTGTGTCATTTAATTTCCATGTGTTCATGTAGTGATTAGGGCTTCTTCCGGTGTTGATTGTAAGCTTTATTGCATTGTGGTCTGATAGAATGCATGGGATTCTTTCACTCTTTTTGTATTTGTTGAGGTTTTGTGCCCCAGTATATATGGTCGATTTTGGAGAAGGTTCCATAGGGTGCTGAGTAGAAAGTATGTCCTTTGGTGGTTGGGTGGAATACTCGGTAGATGTCTGTTAAGTCCATTTGATATATGGTATTGTTTAATTCAGATGTCTCTCTGTTAACTCTGTCCTGTTGACCTATCTAATGGAGACAGTGGGGTATTGAAGTCCCCTACTGTTAATGAGTTGGGATTAATCTGGGTCTTTTTTTATGCTGTTCCAGGAGAAGAATTGTTTAGAGGTATATTTACTAGATGTAATTTTTGTATGTATCAGTCTAAGGATGTATACAGCTGGATAACATATTTGCTTTAGCCAGTTGTAGTCTAAGTTAACTGACTACAGGATGTAAACTCTGGAAACTTCTGTCCAGCCGTTCTTGAAATGAAAATTTTTATATTTATCAGTGAAGTTCAAAATCCACGTTTTGGCCTGGTGTGGTGGCACGTGCCTTTAATCCCAGCACTCAGGAGGCAGAGGCAGGTTGATCTCTGTAAGATCAAGGCCAGCCTGGTCACCTGGTCTGCATAGTGAGTTCCAGACCAGCTGGGGCTGCACAGAGACCTGTTTCAAAAAGACAAAAAAAAAGAAAGGAAAAGAAAATCCACGATTTGGTTGTGATACAAGGACCCCAGGAGCTGTGCCTAGAAGTCTCTGGGGTTCCGGATACTTTTCTGGACTTTCATTTTCTGTGGTAGCATGCTCTTTCTCTTGATTGGAGACCTCTGTGAATGTAGTCTGTGACTCTGGCCTCCGTTTTCTTACCTGACCTGTTCCGGATAACACAGCCATGCCATGGAGTGTCCCGCAAAAGCCAGTTACCTCTATGCTTTGTCTTTAACATCCTTATAATCTATCAGGTGGAAAACCAAGTTGTGGAGAACTAATTTTTTTGTGGAAAGTAAGCATGTGCTTGTTTGTCTAGGAAGAGGGGTATGAAGATGCTCTGTAGTGGTGCTGAGGCGAGACAAGACTGCCAGCCTTTCCTTTGTGTGTCATTTTGTCTTGTTGGAAACGTGTACTAATTTCTAATTTGTTGACATATATTTCGACAGCCAGGCATCATTGATCATGGCTAGTCTCATCCATTGGGAGGCAGATGCAGGAGGAATAGGAGTTTAATGCCAGCCTCTGACTAACAAGTTCAAGGTCGACCTGTACTACATGAAATCCTAGCTCAAAAAACAAAACAAAAAGCGACAAAAACAGAGAGAAGAAAATGTCATTGACTAACGCTGTATCTTAAACTTTTTTAGATGTGTAGATGTTTGTAGTAGACCAGATTTTCCGGTTTCCTCTATATTAATAAACTGAGAGGAAACATTTCTGTGGGAGAATGTACCACTGAGTGGAGGCAGACACCTCAGAAAGGTCTGTTGGAGAAAGCATGGGTTCAAAAGTGGTGAGAGGCATGATGGGAGCAAGACTGAGAGGAAGTCAGCAGGGTCAGAGCAGGGAGAGTGGAAGCAGATTTGGAGAACCACACTCGGGTCGTCCATGAACATGCCCCAGGCTCCCATGCTCTTGATTGGTAACCACTCCCTTGCTGGTCTGCTGGGTTGGAGAAGCCTGTTATGACTCTTCTGTAATGTTGACTAGAACCAGAAAAGTGTGCCAGAGCTATTTTTACATGTGAACTAGCAAACATCTGCTAAAGTGGCAGCAATTCAAGCAGGACTAGATTAGACTGCAGACCTGGAAGGAGTGGCCCTGCATTGACATCAGAGACTAGAGCCTGTTAGTGCATCTCATATTACATAACATTTTCAACTGCTTGCAATGGGTATCTTTTTAGTAACTTACCCAGCTGAGAAATCTATTTTAAACAAATGTCTAAATAGCTCATTGGCATCTTTGTCTAGCTATTTTTATTGTTAAAATTTACATGCGAAAAATTTCCCATCTTAAAGTGGGCAGCAGCCTAGCAGTCTTTAATGATTCTGGAGATTATGTACCCATCACACTACCCAGTTCCAGAATATTGTCACTACTACAGAAAAAAAATCTCCATGTATGTGAGCAGTCTGTCTTTGTTTCCCCTTTCTTTGAGCCCCTGGCAACCACTGATCTGCATTTGGTCTCAAAGGATTTCTCTATTCTGAACATCTGACTATGTGCTCATACACGATGTGGCCTTTTTTTTCTGACATCTTCACTTAGCATGCCTGTGGGATTTGTCTTTGTTGTCTTACTGGCTCTGCATTCCTTCTTGTTGGCTAAATACCTTCTATTGGATGGTTAGTCTCCTTTGTGTTCATCTGGGTGGTTGATGCACATCTGGGTGGTTTCCACTGTGGGGTTATTGGGAGTAATGGTGCAGTGAGCATTTTGTACACAAGTTTTATGTGAAATAAGTTTTCTGTTCTCTTAGGGACATACCTAGTAATGAATTTCCAAGTCATATGGTAATTATGTGATTAACTTTTTGGGAATTGCCAAAGCCTTTTCCTCTACAGCTATGTATTAAATGCCATGTGCACGTTGTTTTAAACATGAGATCTACTAAGAGAGTAGAGTAAATCTATATAACTCCTACTGTGCCTTCCTATGGTCCCCAACACATGGGGATATTAGTGAACCCAGCATTACATGCAACAAGTACCTGCTGAGTGCCTTCATGTGGCTGTTATAACCCTGGGCAGACTACAAGATTGCACAGAATAGGAGTGGTTGCCATTATCACAGATCTGATAGATGAGGAAGCAGCCCTTAAATGACTCTCAGAAAACTAGCATCCATAGTAAGGCTGGATCTGTGCTCTGGAGGAAAAGTGCAACAAGCTTATTTAGTCTTAGAGTAGCAGTAAAGGACCAGGTATCTACAGAAGGTCCCCTGAGAATGTGATGGGAAAGCTGAGATCTGGAAGATGCATAGGTTAACTAGGTAAGGATAGGAGAGTGGTCCAGTCACAGAAGCTAGTGCAAAGCAGGCAGGAAAGAGCATGGTGCTTTGACCATAGACGCTTGGGGAGTGTGACAGGACTGTCAAGAAGAGAGGGTGGGGAGTCAGCAAAAGGCTGTGTCACAAAAAAGGAATAGAGAGATAACTCCATTGGTAAAATGCCTTCTGCACATGCATGAGGACCTGGATTCAGATCCTCAGCACCTATGTTTTTTAAAAGAGGCAGTTGTGGTCATGGTCAGCTATAAGCCTAGTACAGGGGACACAGAAACAGGCCAATTCCTAGAACTCACTGGCCAGATGGTCTAGCCAATCAGTGAACATCATGTTCAGTGAAAGACTGTCTCAAAAAGATATGATGGGGAGCAGTGAGGAAAACGCCAACATCAGCTTCATGCCTTCATGTGCATACACGTGTATGTGCACCCACAAGCACATGTGCACAACCCCCAATACACGTATATGCCTTCTGTGATGGAGGAAATAAAAATATTGACAAAAAGAACATAAAATCAGCAGAACATTTTTAAAAAGGTTTATCTTACTATTTTTATTTTATGTATAGATGTGTGTACATACATGTACACATGTGTCCAGGTGTCTACAGAGGACAGAAGAGGGTATTGGGATCCCCTAAAGCTGGATTTACAGGCAGTTGTGAGCCATATAAGGTGCATGCTGGGAACTGAACTCAGATCCTCTATAAGACCGGCAAGTGCTTTTGACTCTGAACCATCTCTCCAACCCACACCACATTTTTATTTGTTAAATTATCCAGATTTTCAATAGCATTTGTGTATTTTTAAAAACAAACGGTGAGGCAGATGACTGCAACAGACCCACCTAAAAGCATGCTATAACATTCTTAACAAAGAAAAACTAAGCTGCTTAGAAAGTAATACTATAAAGCATGGGACTGGAGAGATCGCTCAGTGGTTAAGAACACTGGTTGTTCTTCCAGAAGACCCTGGTTCAAATCCCAGCACCCACACGGCAGCTAACAACTGTTCGTAACTCCAGTCCCAGGGGATCCAACAGCCTCTTCTGACTTCTGCGGGCATTGCACGACATGGGTGCACGTACTACATGCAGGCAATACACACATACACATAAAATAAAAATTAAAAAAGAAAGTAATACTATAAAACAAAACAAAACTATAATAAAAACAACACCCAAACTGACGTGAATTTAACAAAATTTCAGGATGAAAAGTTTTTGTACAAAAGTTTAATACACCTGTATATACTACCAGTAACTGATTTTAAAATGAAATAAAAACATATCATTTATGACAAGAGAGAAATCAAATACCAGAAAACATTATGAAAGGTCAATTTACAGAAAACTAGAAAACGTATCCAAGAGAAATTAATGGAAACATAGTACACGGATAGATATAGTTTGACTATGAATGAAAAGACGAGCTCTGACTCAAATTCAAGAAGAGTTGTTGCATTATGTATTTATTGTATTTTATTTGGAAATTTAACATTCAGCCACATATGGTGTCTAACACCTATAATCAAGAGGCTGACAGGAGGCCTTCAGGTTCCAGGCCACCATGGGCTATATAATGAAACATCTAAAAAAAAACAAAAACAGAAAAAGAATTGGCAGTCAAAACTTTAAAAAGCGAAGTTAATATCTCAGAAGGACAATGTACATGACTTAAAATAACTAATTCCAAGATTTTCCATAAAGAGACAGTAATCATGATAGACATGCACATAGCTTGATGGAATAAATATGGAGTCCAGAAATCAGTCCATAAGAGTGCTGTGCAACATAATAAAGGAAAGAAAACTTTTTAAAATAGAATCTTAGATATGTTGACAGAAAGTACACTTAAAAAAATTCATGGGCTTAAAGAAATACACTGTCTGTGTTAGACAATAGGCAATAGGAAATATCAGAGCATATTCTGTACAAACACAGCTTTAAAACTATCTTCTACCACCACTAGTTGTATCAACAAATGCAGAACCTGTGGACACAGAGGGATTATCAATTATGAAATGCAAGACAATCTATGATAACTACATTACACTGGCTTCTAGGGTAGAGGGGTGGATGGCAAAGGAGCATAAGGGATTCCTTATGCTCCTTATTCCATTCTGGAATTCTCTGTCTTGTTTTTAGTGGCAGATATACATGTGTCTACAATTTTCAAAACCCTGAAAGAACACTGAAGATCTGTCCATTTTAAGCCGGGTATGGTGGCACATGCCAGCACTTGGCAGACAGAGGCAGGTAAATCTCTATGAGATGGAGACCAGCCTGGTCTACATTCCACGTTCCATGCCAGCTAGGGCTACAGGGAGACCCTGTCTCAAACAACAACAGCAACAAAAGATCTACCCATTTTGTTGTAAACTATACTTCAGTTGAAAAGGAAAACCTCATAAGAATGAGCAAGCACATATTCTAAGGGGAACAGACGCGGGGAACAGACACAGGGTGAGACAGTGGGAAATCAAGAATATAGTTGTAGACTGCTGAGCCTCACATGAGGAGGGGGCCACATGTCACAGAGTGGTATTCAAACCAGAGTTGCCTGACCTATCTTCCAGATAATCTTAAATTCTTTATTTTATTCTCATAGATTTTTAATAGGCTTTATTTTTATTTTATGTGCATGAGTGTATTACCCGCATGTATGTAAGTACATCTGTGTCATGTAATGCCTACAGAGGCTAGAAGAGAGCATTGGGTCCCCTGGAACTGGAGTTAGAGGCATTTGTTAGCTGCCATGCAGGTGCTGGGAACTGAACCCACATCCTCAGCAAGAGCAGCCAGTACTCTTATTTGCTGAGACATCTCTCCATTCCCAATTTAAAAATATATAACACATAATAATCATTGCTTTCATTATTATTTCTTGGCAGAATTGCATACATTTATGGTATAGCACTTGACATTTTGGTATACACTCAGTCCTCCTATCAACAGGCTTCTCATCTACAGGTTCAACCAACCTCAGATCAAAAATTTTCAAGAATTGTGTCTCTGCTGAAGATGGTTAGACATTTGCCATTGCCACGATATCCTAGCTAATGTAATGTAACAGTTGTTTGCATAGTATTTGCATTGTGTTAGGTATGCTGAATTAGCTAGAGATTTAAATTACGTAGGAGGATACGCATAATTTATATACAAGTATTATCCTATTTTCTGTGCAGGGCTTCAGCATCTGCAGATTTGGGTGTCTTGGTGGAGGGAAGGCTCCTAAAATCAATACCAGCAGAGAACTCTATTTATATATTGTCAATTAATTGTGTCAGTCTGACTGATTAACATGTCTGTCACCTCGCAGTTTCCTTTGGTGAGGATATTTAATATCTACCCTCTCCACAGTTTTAAGTTACATATTATGTTAACTACAGTCACTGTGCTATTCAGTAGATCCCCAGAATATTCATTTGTCTAACCTGAAACCTTTTCATGTCAAATCTATTTTAGAAATATTAGACATTGGTTTTAAAAAAGAATAGTCAAGAAGCCCGGTGTAATGATGCACGCCTTTAATCCTAGCACTCAGGAGGCAGAGGCAGGTGGAGCTCTGTGAGATCAAGCCAGCCTGCTCTACATAGTGAGTTCCAGGTCATCTGGGGTACAGGGAGACCCTGGCTCAAAAACAAAAATCCAAGGCTGGGTGAGATGTCTCAGCAGGTAAATAAGGACCTTCCTATGCTGCAAGCTTGAAGACCAGATTTAGGATCCCTAGAACCCACACAAAAGCCAGGCAGGTGTGGCAGTCAATTTATAAACTCAGAACTCTGCAGATGAGACAGGGTATCCCCAGGATAAGGGGAACTGGCTAGCTACTCTAGTTCTGGGTTCAGCAAAATACCTTGTTTCAATATATAAGGTGGAGAGTGATTAAGGAAGACACCTGATGTCACCATCTGGTTTCCACACAAGCACATACACACATACACCTACATATATGCATACTATTCGTGTACACACACACACACACAAGCCAAATATTGGAGTTGGAGTAATGTTTACTAATAAGAGGTAGTCTCATAAGGAAAGAAATGTCAATAAAAGATCTAAACATTATTGAATAATTTATTTTGAAGTTAATCAATGTGAACCTTTAGTCCAAACATTGAGTCTGTCTTAGAATTCTGGATAGCACTTGGCCAGCTCTCCTAATCAATACTTGTTTATATTTTAGCTGCTAGGTTATGCTCTATAGGGACTTTACTCTCCTTTATTCTTGATTCTTGGTGGCAAACTATTCTCAGGAAGACACTGGGAGGCATTGGCAGAAAGACCTAAACCCAGGCTTTTCACAGAGAGTCATGTTCTCTAAAGTGGTGCTATGTGAGCATTGTCAAGGAGCAGGCCTCCTCCTGAGATCAGTTTGGTTGAGCTCTGTAGGCCTTAGAGATTTGGAGACTAGGATAGTATTCTGTATGTATATGGCTCAGGTCCGTGGCCCCTATCTGTTTGAGTAGCATTAAAAACAAGATTTTTAACTTATTCAATACATGCTCTAATTTTAGCCCTTCAACTTGAAGTTAATAAAGTTATTTCACCAAGATGCACTATAAGGTATTCTTTTATTTACTTTTCCACGAGCATTTGAGTATATTATGTGGCAGAAGTGCTACAGATTATTAGAAATAAAGTATTGAGTAAGAAGCATCTCCTGTTAGCTGAGTGTGGTGACTTACATCTTTAATCCCAACACTCAAGAGGTAGAGGCAGATGGATCTCTGTGATTTTGAGGCCAGCCTGGCCTGCATAGTGTGTTCCAGGCCAGCTGGGGACAGGGAGAACCTGTCTCAAAAAGACAAAAAAATAAAAAATAAAAAATAAAAAAGGAAGCATCCCCTGTTTGAAGGGCATTTTGGAAACACAAGAATTATAGACTTATTGGTAAGGAATGTTATATTTTCTGTTTGATGCTTTGAGAGATTGTTATCATTGTGACTTTTCTAGAAGGCTCAGGCTCTGTATCTTCTAACATCAAGAGAACTGAATGCCGTATATTTTTACCTATAAATTGTTTATTTTCTAACCTTCTATCATGCTGTGCTGTGCTGTTTCTGAAGGATGTAATGTTAAAACAAACATTAGCTTTGCCCCAAGAATTTACTGTGCATAATTTATTAATGGACTTTGACTTTTTCTATAAGTCATCACATTATTACCTTGCACTGTTTGGACTTTTAGGTATGCATTAGTATAATGCAGGGTTATGTTGCAGCTGAATAGTAGGGAGGGTTAGTAACAGTATTACAGTGAAGCATGGAGTCAACCATAAAATACTCTTCTCTCATATTTTTAGAATAGCTTCTTTCACTATTTTCAATAAGTCAAGCATGGAATGTTTTGCTATTTTTGTATTATCATGAACTTAATGAGACAAGTTCTTTAAGGGTTTTGTTTATTTTTATTTTATATGTAAATTTTGCTTGCATGTATGCAAGTGAATCTGTGTCATACAATGCCCATGGAGGCCAGAAGAGGGCATCAGTTCTCCCTGGAACTGGAGTTATAGACGGTTGTTAGCCACCAGGTGGGACCTGGGAACCATACCAGGGCAAGAGTAGCCAGTGCTCTTAACTGTTGAACCATTTCTCCAACCCCTGATACAGGTTCTTTTATGTTGCTTTTTTTGTGTTAAAATCTCACTGATTAGAATTGTTATTTTCCTGCTTGTGATTCTTTTCCCAAAATTGCTATTCCTGTATCATGTGAAACGGGTATAAGCCAGTCATTTCCTTTTTTTTTTTTATTAAATTGGTGTTTGTGGGACAGGGTCTCCCTGTAAAGGGGCTGGCCTGGAACTCACTATGTAGACCCTGGTGGCCTTGAGCTCACAGAGATCTGCCTGCTTCTGCCTCCCTAGTGCCGGGACTACAGGTGTGCACCACCATGCCTGGCTTGTCATTTCCTTTTTAAAATATTTTTTGAGACTTTTTCCTCCAGTCCATGCCAGTGATCCCCCTACATGCCAGTAGAGCCATATAGCAGCACCAGTGAGGTGGCGTCTCATCACGGGTGGGAGCTAAAGTGGATTCTGGAAGTTTCTGTTTCTTTGCATAATCCTCCCATCTTTGCTATCACAATAAACTTTCCAAATCTATGATATTGCTGCTAGCCATTCCATGTGAAGCTATTTATTTGCAGTAATCATTTCATCAGAAATAGCCTTTTGATTGGTAGTAAAAAAAAAAAAAATGTTCTTTAAAAATGTCACCTTTTTTTTTTTTTTTCCAGTTTTGAGAAATGGTGCTTGGGAAATTGTTCACTGGGAAAAGGTATGCATTGATTTTCATTTTGTTCCAGAAGAAATGCATAGAGGTGTACTTAACAGACATAATTTTTGTATGCATTGTAAGCAAATAATTCCACTCATATGGAAGCTGTTTAGTAATAATGTAAACATACATGGAGTGTCCACTTGGCTACATGTGTTCAGTATTTCTGTATTCTTTCTTCTATAAAGACTTGTTTTGAAAAGTAAATCTAGAACATTTTTCTTTTACAGTATGTTTTGAGTACTATTTTCATAGATTTTATTTTTTTGCATTATAAATTTTGTTTTAATCATCTACTGTCCAAGTAAAATAAAAATTAGAGTTCTAATATTTCACCTTTGTATGCTTTACTTCAAATTCATATAGTGAAACTATTCCAGTTTGCATATGACTACTATTTTAAGGACAATAGTCATGTAAAACTAAACACCATTTTCTAGTGAATCAAAAATCAGTTCCATGACATTGGAGGTTAATTTGTTTGCTAGGTCCTCTAACGTGGCAGTTAGTGAATTGAGTCATAATTCAGCAAGTATTATCCAAGTGTTCATTCTTTTCAGAGTTCACTTTTAAAAGGTAAGCAATGATTATTATTAGTTCTCCCTATGTTCTGGAAGATTTATCCACAGTGAATGGCCTCTATGACTTACTAAATGATTTTTGGAGGCCAGGGCAGTGAACACTGGAGGCCTGTCTCACAGGACAGTATCTTGTGGGACAATAAAGGCATGAGTCACTGCCAGTTCATTTGTACTCCATTGAAGTCCATGTATTTGATTCTACCTTGTGACATTCATGGTCACTTTGTGTCCCTGAAGTGGTAAGGTCTCTTCTCAAGAAACAAATTGCATTTTTGTTGATTTTTGAATCAGTAGCTAGAATAGGGACTGACATCACCTCTTCTAGACAGTTGGAAGTTCACCTTTCTCTGTTCTCTCATCTTTGACATAAGAATAATAAGGAGGAAATTATTATCATTATGTTGTATTTCTGTGGTAGCCATCTCTGTTTCAGAAAAAAAGAAGTAGAAAACCAAAAAGCCAAGAACTTTCAGACTTTCTTTTATGGTCTTGTCTGGGACTGGCAGATTTCAACATTGTAGAGAGAAGACAGATCGGGTAGAATAAAATCCACTGAATGGAATTCTTACTATATTTAATACTAGGGTCATCAGTAGTGTTAAACAGAAGTACACATTTTAGCAAATTAACGTATCAGGGTTTTTCTTCTTATCTAGAATTCTTACTCGGGAAATATACAAAATCAGGAGATAACTCTCTCCTACTTCACTCTAAAATTAACATTCACATTTTCTTATTTTTCTAATAGCCATTATCTTGAGGCTGTGCCAGTCTACATGGATTGCTGTAACTATCATCTTTAAAGTTTTAATAGAGAAAGACATTAAATCACCAACATGATTACTCATGATTAGTATGGTTAATCACCCTGGAGATTGAAACACAGAACTTAGAATCTTGCCAAAAGTCCCCCAGCTAAAAGCCTGATGTTATTTAATAATTGTAACCAGATAATTACAATTAATGACCTTGGTTCATTGATGAATTCAAGATAAATATGCCAAAGCTAGCACTAATCTTACGTTGGCCACATCATCAGGAAATATAGGAAGATGAACGCTCATTCCTTCTAATATGTGGTATACTTACAAACAAAATCTGTATGTGACCTGTGGAAATAGAGTATCTGTATTTTAGGAGACAGAAGCAGGAAGATCTCTGTGAGTTCAAGGCCAGCCTGGTCTACATAGTGAGTTCTAGGCTAGCTGGGGCCATGGGGAGACCCTATTTCAAAAGAAGACCCCCACCTCCAAAAAAGCCCTAAATATTTCCTTAACTTCCACCAAGTGGATATGTAGTTAAAGCATTTCTGTCATGACAGGTTTTTCCTCAGCCTCTTCCTATTATAGTGGAATTGAAATTTAAAATAGAGAATGCCATGTTAAGAACCAAAATCCAAAAGGAAAGGGAGCTGCTTGAGTATCTTTGAGAAACTGCTCTAAAACACAGGCAAATGAGGAAGTTCCCTGACTTCAAGTCATATGAGGACTTGGGCAATTAGTGAGTTTTGGCTTTTCCAGTATACCATATAAGGTGTAATATTTCCTTCAGCTTATTAGCCCCAAGGCTTTCTGTTGTCTTACCATGAATACAGAGGTGGGGAATCACTGCAATCAATTAGGAATTTTTGTAAGTAGAATAATTTAACCTAACACTGTGATGGAGATAAATACAGTTCTGTTTTTATGAAGCATATAGTTTAATTGGAGAAAAAACATTAACACTTGGGAGATGACTAAAAAACAATGAAATGATACCCTGGGTAGGTGGCATTTTCTCTAAGTGCCTTGAGCATATATATTGCATACACTTGTTGTCATTGGCTGCTCTGTTAATTGTCTCAACACATTATCTTAGGGGACAGTTTGTATTTATAACTTATCGGTTTTTATAGTGTGTTTAATTGGAGAAAAAACATTAACACTTGGGAGATGACTAAAAAACAATGAAATGATACCCTGGGTAGGTGGCATTTTCTCTAAGTGCCTTGAGCATTTATATTGCATAATCTTGTTGTCATTGGCTGCTCTGTTAATTGTCTCAACACATTATCTTAGGGGACAGTTTGTATTTATAACTTATCGGTTTTTATAGTGTTTTTAAAGCCTGTTTAAAGTGTGAGTGTTTGATCCCAACACCCTTGGTATTTTAGCACTTTTACATTGTCTACATTTCAAGTTTTAGCTGAAGTAATTTTTTTTTTTTGTAATCAAGCCATTCAAAGCTTGCCCACGTAGGTAACCAGCATATACATCATACTTTAAAAGGCAGCCCTCTCCAGCCTTCCCTCACTTACTCTCTCCAATGCATCAAACAGAACACAGTGGCCCCATCTGCAGTGATTTCCTATTTTGATCCCCACTAAGGGTACTGCTACTGAGCTGAGCCAGGTTGTGTCTTAGTTGGAGATGCACTGTTTGCCAAAACCTGTAAGACAGCTGACAAATTACTTCTGTTTCTGTCCACAGTATATCCTTAATTCATCTTCATGCTATGCTCAGGAAAAATGTTACCAAATAATAAAGAAATTAAGCTGCTTAGCTTTTATTTGAATTATAATGATAGTTTCAGTAAATTTAATTATGCAAAAATCAAGCACTGCAGACAGGCAGTTGTGGGTTTGACTTGGCTTTTCTACTCATCCTTAGCATACAACTTAGAAACTTAGAATTTTAGATGTTTTCTTCTATAAAGTATGAATTATGGTGACTACTTGTTTCATAAAGGACGTTGTAAAAAGTAACCATCGTCATATATATATGGGAATTTCTCCAGCTGTACAAAGACTTTCTTAAGTAGGGTAAAGATCTCAATTGGCAGATTCCTCCTTTTTAGTTTTATGTCAAAGAGAGCGATAAGAGGTTAAGATGTCAGCTATGCAGATAGACTTGATCAATAAATTTTAGTAAGATAAGTTATATTTCAGATAAAACAAGTACACATTGATTTTATAAAGTATTCCCCATATCTCTGGCTTCACCCCAAAATAATCGTATGCCATTTTGTGAAGGTTAGATTGGTTTCCTCTGTATTCTGTGCTTTAATACAGTGGGTTGTATATTTTCACCATCTTTCCATGCAGATAATTAACCAATTCCCAGTTTTCTTTCAGGTAAATGTTGGAGATATAGTTATAATAAAAGGCAAAGAGTATATACCTGCTGACACTGTACTTCTCTCGTCAAGGTAGAGATACCTACTGATGCTCAAACGGTGTAGAGGATGATTTCTCTACCCTGCATTGGCCTTGTGATTTCTCCAAGGAAATAAAGAATAAACGAAGAAATCCAAACCTCTCTAATAATGTTTAATTAAGCATTTAAAAAGTTAATTGGCCAACTATTTGTCATATAGAATAAGTAACAGGTACTACATAATCCAAAGTTGAGGGTCTCCTCTTCCTCTGGCTTCAAATAGATCCATGTGTGCAGACCACTAACTCTGTTAACAAAGATCTCTTGTCCTTTATTTGATTTCATCCAGGGATTGGGCTCTGTTGATTTTTATCTTTCAGTCCTTGTTCATCATAAATTCCTTTGTGGTGCAATCATATACCTTGCAAACTTTCCTGATCCTTATGGTGAAATAGTACAAGAAAATGAGCAAATGATTTCTTTTTGCCATCATATCTTTGGAAATGCCATAATATTCCAACCAAAAAATAGTTACTTTACTCTTTAAGTCCTTTATGTTACTGAATTTAGATAATTTGTTATACTCATATTTAAGATCATTGTGATTCAATATTCAGAACATGTGGCACATTTTCCATTTAAAGAATGTTATTTTCAAATGGCTTTAGGATTTTAAAACCATATAACTAATCCTAATATAAATCAAGAAGTAATGTTTTTAATATTGTTGAAGTTGTTTATCATCATTTCCTTGGACAGTTTGATTTGTAAAATCCACGTAAAAATATGGACAGTGTCCTTTTTTCAAAATCTATTTAATCAGGTCATGACTTAAAGTGATTGGATTTTTGAGCCAGATTGATAGCCCACACCTTTGATCCCAGCACTTGGGAGACAGGAAGGTGGATATCTGTGAGATCGAGGCCAACCTGGTCTACATTGTGAATTCCAGGCCAACTGGGGCTACAGGAAGACCTTGCCTCAAAAAAAAATTTTTTTAAATAAAGTAAAATGTTTGGATTTTTGACAAATGGAGCATAATCAGGAAAATAATACTCAGATATTCATAAAAGCAAGTGAGCAGGCAGCTGAAATGACTGAGGCAGTTGTATTTCCATATTTTATAACTGACAACTTTGTGTGACATAAAAATAGTTTTCTTCATTAAGATAATTAATATGACTGTCTCTTAAGAAAGACTTTCTGTTCTTAGTTTCCTTTGTTATAACTGTGTCAGGGAGAGTTTCCAAAACGTAGCTGTTAGCTTATTGATTGTACTTGTCTCTGGGAGAACAAGCTCCAGGATGAGCTTATGGTAGTTTGAAATTAAAGTAGAACAAGCTTGAAAGTTACTGAGTTTCATTGACTTCTATTTTGGAATGAAGAAACTGAATTTTTAGCATATAACAACTACTCTTTATGCACCAAAAAGGGATAAAATCAAATAACTAAAGCTATTAATTCAAGTCAGGACAGAGTCTTGCTTCTGTGTGTTTCATACACTCCCTAAAAAATTTCTATGGATTTAAGGGCTTACCCCTCCACCCCAAACCACAGTGTATTACTTCTACCTTATTAATTATTAAATAACTGCAAATGGTGCAGTCATTCTTCAGATTCCCTAAGATCTACATCTTTGCAGCTTTCCATGAAAGTTAATATGATGCTGATATAGTCAATTTTGAAAATGTTTTGGAATCATAAAATTTTTAGTGTGGAGGGAGCTAATGTATATTTGATTTTTCAAATTGCTAACAGATAATTTTTAAATCATTTATTTGTTTACTTGGCAGAAGTGGAGATACAATTGACACCAAATAGAGGAGTTAGAAAAGGAAAGCGTAAGACAAAGGAGCTCAATACAAAATGCTTTTATTTAATTTGATAAGAAATGCTTGTATGCAAACTTTAAAAACTGACAGTTGATTAGAGAGATGCCTCAGCAGTTAAGAGCACTTGCTGCTCTTGCAGAGGACCTGGGTTCAGTTCCCAGCACCCACAAGGTGGCTAACAACCATCTGTAACTCCAGTTCCAGGGGATGTGGTACCCTCTTCTGACCTTCATCGGCACTGCACGACATGGGTGCACTTACATGCAGGCAATACACTCATACACATACAATAAAAATAACAAATAAAAGTTTTTATATTCAAAAGTGAAAATTGGGCTTAAACACAAATAAGTGGTCTTTGAATATTAAATATTTTCATATACCTTCAGGCCTGATCAAAATAAATTTTGAAAAAATTGGCATTAGACATTCTTATTAACATGAATTATTTTCTGTAATAATTTCAAAACTTCTGTCTTTTTTGTCCATTTGTTTGGTTTTTATTTCTCTGTTTTTCGTTTTCTTTTTTTTCTCCCCATTTTAATTATTTTAAACTGGGCCGTGTAGGTGGCAGTAGGGGAAATAGTGAAAGTGGCCAATGGGGAGCATCTCCCAGCAGATCTCATCAGTCTGTCCTCAAGGTCAGAACCATGGAGTTGTACACGATGTGTGTATGTGGGTCCTCACCCTAAACCAAAGACACTGCACCCAAATATGGTGGAGCTCTACATCTCTTCCTTTAAAGCACAGGCATTTTTACTCTTCTAGGTCATACAAATTTCAGAGAGATTTTAAAGGCATTTTATGAATGCAATGCTGGCTGTTGTTTGCCGCTCAGCTGAGCAGATTCAACTCCTTTTATCAATAGGAGTCCAAGAGCTTTTAATTTCCCATGCATTATTAACATGTATTCATATTTAACAACATGCCTCAACATTAAGGCTTAACTTATTGCCTCTCCAGGATATTGTTTTGAATAGCATTAAGCTTTTCATTGAAAACTGATTACATTTTAAGCATGTTTTCTTGTTCTCATATTTTAAATTTTCTACAACTTCTGTGGAATTTCTAAAATGAATGTGACTATAATTTGGGTTTGTATAGGGTTTATAGAGGACCCCTGCACAAAGCTGGATGTCATACATTCTTATGCTGCATGTTTTGGGATCAGTCTTTGTCCCACTCAGTTGTGACCAAGTGCACGTTACTGTGGTAAACATCACCTGTCTCCTAGTGTCTGTATCGTGAGATGCATCTTGTTTCGTTTTCCCACTTCCTAATCAGAAAGCCTGCTTTGCTTCTCTGACTGCAGTTTGTGTTTTGGATGTCATCATAACTTGCTAAATGTTTGTGACGTAGCATGATTCCTGACTTCTTGCTCCCTTTTCACAGCCCTGTTAAGAACTGTTTTGGTCACAGCTTTCTTAAATGATTATTAGAATGTTCCAAATTGGGATGTGTATTTTATTGGCCTGTTTGAACCAGAAGTGAGCCATTTAGACTTCCTAATTTCTTAGACATTGAAAGCCATGCAAGTTGTTTTGTGAGGGAGGAAAGTTAGAATTAGAATGTTACTCTCATTTTGATATGAGAGTGGCTTTGGATGAATATATTTATCAGTAACATTTTAATTAATTTTACTACGTAGGTAAAGAGTCACCATGCTTCTTTGTTATCAGATGTGTCTTATAGTTTTTAGAAACCATTCATGTTTCAAATGTATATAAGGAAACTATAAATTTGGACAATTACCAAAATTACATAAATTTTAAAATAATTTTTTGAGTAATTGATAGGGTGAAAATGTAAATGCTGAAAGAGTTCTCTAGTTGGGAAATAGCAGTCTTTATGAAAGAAAGCTCAGAGGGAGAATGGGAGCACTTGCAAAGTTACTTTAAAATAAATCTATAAAATTTGATTACTGTCTATGTCTTTAACTTATGCAAATCTCAGGACAACAAAACTAAGCTAAATAACCATTCTGAAACTTAAAATTCCATTTCACACATGTGCAAATTCGAAGTTGATTAAAAAATTCCAAATGTTGTAACTTGTAAATTTATTTTTTTATATGATAGTAAACTAGGCTTGTTATATAGCCAAGTGTTAGTGAGACTGGTTTAACTTCACAATGCTTTTCCATAGAGTTGAGTGAGAATTGAATTTTACAGTTGGGCCACATTCATATGCCTGTAGTTGCCAGGCTACTGGGAACTGGAAAGTCAGCATAGGGAGCAGGGCAGAAGACAGACTAGGGTAAGATGCCTGTGGTAAAACTAGAGAACACAGTCCCCTTAGGCCACTACAACTACACCACCTGCACACTCAAGTGGGGCCCCAAGAAGACAGATGTGCTAAGTTCAGGATAAGTAGCAAGATGACTATGTAGGCTGATTTTAGTTTAAGAATTTCTGCCTCAAAATCTCAGTCAGGCTGAGGGGATAGCTCAGTCAATAAAGTGTTTACAAGCATGAGGACTGAAGTCCAATCCCCAGAACCCACAGGAGAGTAAGCCCATTGCTGGGGCATCAGACACAGGTGATCTCAGGGGCTTACTGACTAGCCAGCCTAGCCTGTCAGCTAGATCCAGCCCAATGAGAGACCCTGTCTCAGAAACAATAACAACAACAACAACAAAACTACTTGGACAGCACCTGAAGAATGACAGCTGATACTGTCCTGTGACTTCTATACAAATGCAAGCACAGGCCCCCACACAGACATGTGTACCTGCGCTCATACAACTACACGTACACACACAGACATGCACAGACACAGACACACACACACATACACACCTCAAATTTTAAAAATAGAACAGAAAAATAGAGAATAGAATGTATATGTCCACTTTCATAGTAAAATCTGTTCTTACAGTCATTAAAAGTGGCCCTAAGTTTTTAATATTTATGTGGTCGTATGATCCTGCCATCACAACTAAAAGGGTAGTTAGTGCAAGTTTATAGCAGGAACAATCTGGAATTTTCTAATCAACAGTTTTGCACACCAATTTACATGTGGGCCATGAGCATAAAATCTGACTTGATATTTCTAAGCTGAAGATAAATCTGGACACAAAACTGCTTTACATTTCAGAAATAGTCTGCGTTGTGTCTATATGAATAAGCAGTTTAAAAATAATGTGACAAATCTACTCATTATGTTAAGACCATTACTAAGTGTTGTCAGGAAATGGCTTTTGGGTCCTCCTGGCTGGAAGGCTGATTAGAGGGTCACGCATGAGCTCTGACTCACTGCATCTTGCTCTAAGAATGAAAGTCACTGAGAAGCTGGGTGGCTATAGCTGTCTAGAATACATGGCTTTGGTGAGTCTGAGCACTTAAATAAGTTGCTGTTACTGTGCTCCTTTATATTTCTCCCACTAAATCTTTGTGTTTTCAATTCTGAACAACAGTGAGCCCCAGGCAATGTGCTACATTGAGACATCCAATTTAGATGGTGAAACAAACTTGAAAATTAGACAAGTAAGTTCTAATATGGGCTTGTAATCACTATTTACTCTCTTTTCTTACTGTCTGAAAGTAATTCTGTCCAACTACAACTGTTTTCTCATTGAACCCCTGTGAAAATGTTTCATGAACTGGTATTTAAGTATTGTGGGACTCAGATTTACTATTTATGCTATTTTAATTACTCCTAAGAGCTGATATTTAGATGATGATGATGATTATAATAATAATAGTAGAAGTTGTAGTTCTAAGTGATTTGACATGTTAGCATATTTGTTTTTCCTGTCCCCAATTAATATCAGTTTGCCATACTAAAAAATTGAAATTTCCATTGCAATTCTGAAATTCTTTTATCTTAAGGATTTAAATTCCTTGATATCTCTATAGTTACTTTTCATAATGTCTTTAGCAGAGAACAACTGTAACATTTTTATTTTCAAGGTTTTAAAAGGGAGTTTCAAAACTGTGTATCCTTGCTGGGGGCGGGTGACATACACCTTTAATTCTAACACTCTGGAGGCAGAGGCAGGTGGATCTCTGTGAGATGGAGGCCACACTGATCTACATAGCAAATTCCAGGTCAGCTGGGGCTACAGGGAAACCCTGTCTCAAAAAGACAGGGAAAAAAATGCATATCCTTTTCTTCTTGGTGAATGATGACGATCCTAGGTGGGAAGTTTGGATGGCGGTGAAAGTGGATCATCATGAGGGAACTGGGCTCAGAAGTCTCAGGTAGAGGGATGTACCCAGTGCCTGCCACTTTGAGTGACAATGAAAAACTGTTTTGAAGTTTTTCTTCTCAGGGGAAAACCAAGAACAGGAAGGAGGTATGGAGGGCGGGAGGACAGAACTACACCCTGTGTGCACACAGACCATACCCATGTTTCATCCCCTTCTTCAGGTTCAACAGACAGAAATAGGACGTGTTACTTTTACTTTTGGAAGCAAATAGTGCTTTGGGTACTTTAGAACTCTCCCAAAAATTGTATCCTTATATGCAAATGTCTGTGCTCAAGTTGGAAGAGAAAGTTGCCCCAAATTATGATTTGACAGAATATTGTGTAAGGAGAGGTAATTACTTATACAGTAGTGGGATTCCTTAACTTTAAGACCTGGATGAACACCCTACCCTGACAATTTTTATTTAAAATAATCTTTTTATTTGAAAATGTTTGAACAGGGCTTACCAGCAACCTCAGATATCAAAGACATTGACAGTTTGATGAGAATTTCTGGCAGAATTGAATGTGAAAGTCCAAACCGGCATCTCTATGATTTTGTTGGGAATATACGGCTTGATGGACATGGGTATGTAAAACGCACTCACTGTACCATGTGTGTCGCTGAGTGCCTTCTACGTCTGTGCACATGGGTGTTCCTCTGCTCTAAGTGTGAATATTCAGAACCTTTGCTTTGAGTGTGTCTAGATTCCATCCCATATCCTTTTGTAAGAATGCAAATTGTAACATATTCATGGGCTGAAACCAAAGACTTTCCTGCCAAATCTGGTAGTTGGATACTTTCAGGGATATTCTAGGCTTCTGGAGCATTCTTTGGTTGGTAAATAGCCTGTGGCTTATTCTTTGACCAAATTCTTACCATGTGCCTACATAGCCAATGCCCATTACCATGGTTCTTTCCTGTGATTTATAAATGCCTCGAGGAATGTAGGCTGCACCTCAGTAGTTTTATTATACTGGATATTTTTGTCTCCTCTGGGTAACTCTATGTGGTCTTTTCTAGGCCACGTTGTCACCTGTAGCCACATTTTTCTGTTATCTGCTTCCTGTCTTTCTCTCCTTTAGTCTTTCCTACCAGACCACTTCTCTTCTTCTAATTTTTTATTGAATTTTTGCACATTTCATACAGTACATCTTGATCTCTTCTTTCATTCATTCAGCCAGAATTTATTATGTACCTAGTAGCCAAGACCATTTACGAATATTGCAGAAGCCACAGCGAACAAGCAGAAAACTATCCCTACCTTTGAGTCTTCATTCATTCAGGCCATTTTAACAAAATACCTTAAATTGAAATTTTTATGAACAACAGAAATCCATTGCTCACATTTCTGAGAGGCTGGTAAGTCCCAGATCCAGGCACCAAATCTGGCGTCTGGTGAGGAACCATTCCTGGTAGTGGAGCAACCTCAGTGTTGTTCCAAAGACAATGTCTTGCATTAGTCTGAGCTCACTGAGTAGGCTAGGATGGCTGGCCATTGAGCCCCAGGGATCTTCCTATCTCCTTTCTCTCCCTCTGAGGCATTGGAATAACAAGCTCACACCACCACACTGGGCTTTTTTTAATGTGGGTTCTGGGAATTGAACTAGGTTCTCATCTTTGCTCAGCAGGCACTTTACTGACTGAGCTCTCTCCTCAGCCCCATGAGGGCAGAACTTTCAAGCCCTAATCAATCCCACCCAAGAAACCAACATCCTATGCAAAATACTGTATTAAAGATTAAGTTTCAATATCTAAATATTGAAGGGACACAGAAATTTTGACTATAGCGTCTTGTGAGCTTACTTTCTTTAGTAAAGTAAGAGAAGGGCAAACAATAAAGTAATAAGAAAATTTGACCATGTTTATTCTTTTTTTCAAAAGCAATAAAATCTTTGAGAAAAATAGCATAGAAAAAGAGATAATTTGGGAGGGACTCACTTAGCCTGGTTGAAGTCAGCCTCCTTTAGACAGTGGGTGTCACTGGAGCAGTAGGGGGGAGGTGGTGAGGAACTTAATCACCCAAATGTCTGCAAGGAGCAGAATATGGAAGGAAGAATAGTGTGAATAACTGTGGTCAGAATGGTGTCATCAGAGAAGAGAGGAGCAGAGGGGACACCAATAGATAATAATAGGCTGGATCGCATAGGTTTTATAACCTGTTGTGAGGTGTATTCTGAGTAAACTTGGTATCTGTGGGTGGGTTATGAAAGGGAAAGATCATCACTTATGTTTTGAACTTAATGAGTTTATGGTACCCAAGAGGCAGTTGAATGTATATCTGAACTTTGGGATAACTTTAGGAGTAGTTTGCACAGATATTTAAATGCTTGGGGCTGGACAAAATCACTGAGATTGAAAGGGTATAGACAGAAAAATTGAAAAGACTCAATGACTGTCCAAAGACTGTCCGACATTGAGAGACTGAGAGAGGAGCAGAGACCAGAGACCAAGTCTGTGGGTTAGAACACCAAGAGGGTGAAGAAACTGCCGAAGTAGAGAGGGAGGGATTAAGTGGCGTCAGCTGTCACTGGTGATCTGGTGCAAGGAGGCTGAACATTCACAGTTGGTTTTAGCAAGTGGAGATCATGGCGCTTGACTAGAGCAGGTAGAACCTGATGACATGTGCCAGGCACAGCAAAGGGAAAGAGATGACTGTAACAATATAGGCTCCTTTTTTAAGGGGTTTTGTTGCAAAGCAGAACCTGGCAAGACAAGTGAGATATTTTCTGCCCCACCTCTCTTTTCTGTCCTCTCCGCCACCACCACTTCTTCCCCTGCACCCTCTACATAGTATAACTTACCTACCAGACATTTCCAGTGGCAATTAAACATCAGCTAGAAGCACATTGGTTCAGCCAGCCTGGGGGACATTGTCATTGATCTCACTGTTTTATAACTGCATTAGAGTAAATTCTTTAAAAATTAAATAAGTCAATAAATGGTATGTGAAATATACCTGAACTGCCACCCTTATATGAATTCAGATCCACCAAAAGCTTTCCTATAATCTTTGAGGTAATTGCTATTCTAAATTTTGCAGAGTGGTCTTTCCTTGAACATATGGTTATAGACTAATGATGGATTTGGCCAATTATACAAGCAGCATTTCTTAAGGCTGACATTTTTAACTGGCCAGCTTCCATTTCTTACCAGCTCTCCACTAAACTGATGTCAGAAAAATCTGGGCCATGAAGTAAACTTTGTATGATGCTACCAAGATTTGAGAAACATTGTTATAGTTAATTTTATATGAAAGGTGGAGATAGAGAATGAGTGAGGCAGGTACTGTAAGGGGAGCAGACAGGGTGTGAGCCATGGGGTGTGAAGAAGGTGCTGCAGTTGTAATAAGGGAGGAGCGGTGGGCACACATAGGTCCTGGAGCAAATTCCAGCAACTTCTCAAGAACTTTGTGGAACCCAAAGGCCCTTCCCAATCCTGAAGTGTACCCCAGATCTAGATATATATACAATAGGGTTCTTCTGTGATTTAGATATGGTCTTGTCCCTTGAAGGTTCACATACTATAGGTTCAGTCCCCAGTGTGTCCAAGCTGAGCCAAAATAAACTTTTTTCATATAAAATACCCTGTCCTTGGGCATTTTATAAGTGCTCACAGAATTGAAGATTCATCCCCATCGTGATGGGTCCTGAAGGTAGCTTCTGTACATAAGGAATGGGAGTTACAGTTATTTTTGCCCTTTCTGTACATTGCAATGCACTCTTCCGTGAGGATTCATCCAGGGCAGTTCTAACCCATCTTCTGGATTGATTTCACCTGAGCCAGGACAGCTTATTTCCTTAAAGAAGGTCCAATGCCCAATCTATCTCTGGCCTTTGAAGCTGACTGGACAACAGAAGCCCACCAGAAGTGAAGGCTTCTGTCTCACTTGACCTTCACTGGTAGACAAGTTCTGTGTTCCCTGTACGCTTCCCTAAGAAATTGTTTTCTTCTTTTCCTAGAAAGTTTTTAAGTCCATTTTTCTTTACATTTGACTTTCTTGTTTTGCTTTCTTATTAAATGAAAAACTTGATTAATGTAAATTTCTGAGCTATTTGGTTTTATATCTTATATTTCCATCAAGAAACTCAATCTATCTGTGATAGTGTTGTATCCTAAAGTCTATGTTTGAGTCTATATCACCCAGGAACCTACCAGAGTGAAGCCTTACAAGAACAGAGGCCCCAACTTGAACCTTCTTCATGAAAATGTGATTTAAATTCTAGGAAATGAATAGCTTTGAAGTGCAATTCTTGGAACACAGATAATTCTAACCCCATGAAACAATGTTATAAGGTTTTAGGTTCAGAGACTTGTCTCTGCAAAAAAGGATGGTTATGCCAGAAAACAAATAGTGCTATGTGTTCCTCTTAAATTGTAGGTTTTTTAACCCTTTTTATATGCAGAGTTGTTTGTAACTTAAGTGGAATGTGTGTATATGTATATGTTTGCACATGCTGTGTGTGTGTGTGTGTGTGTGTGTGTGTGTGTGTGCATGTGTGTGTATTGGGAGGATAGGGATAGATCTCGTAGCCCCACCACATAGGAAGTTTTAAGAAACTCAAATGAACTTATTAACTCAGGAAATTTCATAGATTTGAGGATTCACTTCTACATTCCCAAACATAGCCTGCTATTTGAGTTAGTGTCTTGGTTTGTTCAGGTTGCCATTATAGTAGACCTTAAATGGTTGATTTTTATCAATAGAAATTAATGTTTCTCACTATTCTTGGGAATGCCAATCAGGGAGCAGGGTCCAACATAGTTGGATTTTGATGGGGGCCATCTTTTTGTCTGGCAAAGATGTCCTCTCTGTGTCTGTTTACATGCCAATGCAAGCTCTCTGGTGTCTCATCATGAGGGTGCATGGGATTGGAGTTCAGTATAGGAATATCTGGGAAATACATGCAGTCTGTAGCAGGGGTGAAGTTAAAGGAAATGGTCAGTATGGTATTAAGGAACAACTTAACTTCTCCCAACGGTTATATTTGAAAATCATTCTTTTTGGTGAGAAAATTATTTCTTTTCCGACAATAAAGCGAATGTAAGAAAGGCTATTTTAACAGTGAGAGCTTTGAGAACTCTGCAGTGGCTGTGCATTTCTTGAGCATTTCGGAAAAAGACATTTCTAATGTCAACATACTCTGTCCTAGCACTGTTCCTCTGGGAGCAGACCAGATTCTTCTTCGAGGTGCTCAGTTAAGAAATACTCAGTGGGTCCATGGCATCGTTGTCTACACGGGGCATGACACCAAGCTGATGCAGGTAAGAATTCTTATCTATGAAACCCTTTGGAACTAAGCCTTTTAGAATTGTATTATTCATGGCTCTTGGTGCAGTAGTCCCAAACAGAACAGACCAAATATCAGAGATTCCTTAGTCCCATACTACACATCCAAAGTCACTCAGGGAGTGAAGCCTTGAAATTTACTCCCTTCAAGAAGAGCTGACTGCACATAGGAATATTGGAAAGTTTCCCCAGAGATCACCACATGCATGAATGCTCAATGATGTTGTATGTTGAACCATGGCAGCCTTTCCAACTACTAGTAGTCAGTTAAAGACAGTGCTCTGCATTAAAATATTTGTCTCATGATTTTATTTTAATATAGTGATCAAATTTTAAATGTTATTTATTTTTTCCACAGCCATGTTTTCATGGCTGTTTTTACCACCAGCTTTCCTCCTGGTGTTTATATACATCTGTGTGCTGCAGCTCTACATTATAATGTAATCTGTGTTCAGTAGTGTGATTGGTGTGGGAAATGCACTTTGAAATACTAAATGGAGTTCTATTCCAAGGGCCAATGCCTCTGAATATCATCCAGGCATGAAGATGCTAGCAGCAGGCAAGTGGGACTGTTGGAAATGTTTCTTCTCCTGGACATGCTATAAATTCTGTAAATCTTCATTTTATATGATTATGGAAGATTTCATTTTCTGTCCTGAGATGATAGATGTTACCACAAATCTATCATAGATATTTGAACCACCACATACAACAGAGAAACCTTCCTTGTTCTCCGTAGCTCGGGCTTGCTCACAATCCTCCTGCCTCTGCCACACCCAGTTTCTCTCTCATTTGTTATAGCTGGCGCTACTTGAACTGTTGCTGTGTTTGTTCAGTAAACAACTGATAAAGACCACCAGACAGCCTGTAAACGTTGCCTTCATAAATTAGAATTTTAAGATGTTTGAGGGTCTTTGGGACTTTTTTCTGTCTCTTTTCTGAGCAGAGACACTAAGTAGATGTCCAGGCATTGAGTTATGACTTTGTCATCTTTATCAGATACTAAGTACACAATGCTAATTATGCTTTTTTTTTGGTTTGTATTTATTTATTTCTTACAGAATTCTACAAGTCCACCACTCAAACTCTCCAATGTGGAACGGATTACAAATGTACAAATTCTGATTTTATTCTGTATCTTAATTGCCATGTCTCTCATCTGCTCTGTGGGTTCAGCCATTTGGAATCGAAGGCATTCAGGAAGAGACTGGTACCTCAATCTACACTGTAAGCAGTAATGTGCTGACGTGTTTCTTTTTTGCTTTCATTTAAATGTGTGTTTGTTTCACAATTGATCTTAATTGAATTTGTGGAATTTCCCATCGTTTCTAAAAAGAAAACCTGTGGTTAAGATAACTGGTTGTCTTCACTTTTCAATAGAGTTCCAGTAAAAGCAAGTAAAATGTTAGGATCTCTAAGCTTCAAAATCCTTAAAAAACATACTTCCATTTCAGAGTACTATAGAATGTTCAGTAAAAATATCCATCAACATAATATATAAAAATAAAAGCTATCCTTTAAAAATGCATTAAACACAGCAGTTAAATTCATGAAAGTAGAGTATGTGTAGAAGAAATTATAAGTGTATATATTCCCAAAACATAGTTTAAATGCTTTAAAAATGTTTGGACTCAATGTACCTTCATTTGAACTCAGTAGTAGAGTCTAATGTTAATGCTCATCTTGTCTCAGAGAGAATGGTATAAATTGTTTCTGTCTAGAGCCTGTATCCTCTTGCTGTTATCATAGCAATGCATCCCCTTGCTGCTATTATTGCAATGCATCCCTCCTGGGTATTTTCAGGAAGAGAATTTGCGTTTCTGTTTGATGACTACTTAGCCAGTAAATACTTAATTCTCCCAAAGTGTGAAAACAAATTATAGTACAATCTTATAGCCAGAACAGATTTCAAAGCTGGTTTTTACTATATTCATTTAACTTTGCAGCTATTCCAAGTTTTTATAGTCATTGATTTATTTCAGCATAGAAAAATGTTGTTGCAGTGATCAATTTGTTTCTCTATATTATTTACAGCATATTTGGCTTACCTGTTTTATTTCTCTTGAGGAGAAGTTGATTTACTTAGATGAACTAATTGCCTACAAATGAATAATGCCCATGGAGCTAAGGATGTAGCTCAATTGGTAGCACTTGTCTAATATTTACAAGGCCCTGACCCTCCATAGTGAAAATAAATAAATAAATAGATAAGGAAATAAATAATAAATACAGTTCATATACAGCTTGACCTGTTCTCATTGCTATTGCTTTGTTTGATTCTGAAGCATGCTTTAGTTTGAAAACGCTTGTTAAGAAGTCACATACAAGTGATTCTATTCCATTGAAATTTTATGCTTACAAACCCTCGACCCTATTCCTGGTATCTCTGAATTTTGTGATTGGAACACAATTTGCAATACCGGTGATTCTTTCACTTTTTAGTACCACTGTGGAGCTCTTAGTAGAATTAACAGCATACTGAATGCAAGCACAGTTAGGTGTCCCTCTGTATCCATTTGGAATTGTTTTCAGGATACCATGAGACTACCATAACACACAGGTTGATGCCCAAACTTCTTAATTTAAATGGCATAGTATCTGCATATAACCTATGTATATTCTCCCACATACTTTAAATAATATCTAGATTACTTGATATAAGTCTGCACATGTTCAGAATAGTCACAGTTTTCTTCCAGAATATTTTCAGTCTACATGGTTGGCTCCGCTGATGTGGAACCCCAGATTGGGGGTCGGGGGGCATCTCTACTGCAGTTCCACATTAAAGAAGGTATGTATTGAAGAACGTATGAGAATCGGGATGTATTATCAGCAAAGTCTTCCTCAGTTTATCAAGATGTGCAATGTATTAGAGAAAATTGGTGTCGTGTTAAATTTTTGTCATTGCAGATATGAAACTGTGAATTGTATTCTTCCCACCTCCCCCAACAGATGGCGGTGCTAATAATTTTGGCCTGAACTTCTTGACTTTCATTATCCTTTTCAACAATCTCATTCCTATCAGCTTGTTGGTTACATTAGAAGTGGTGAAGTTTACCCAGGCATACTTCATAAATTGGGTAAATATGAATTAATCTTATGTGTGATCTTCCTAACTATGTATTTTGTCTTTTTTGTTTGTTTGCTTATGATAGGGTCTTTTGATCCGTCAGAAGGAAAAAAAGGGAGTCTTAATTACACCTTGCATTTATTGACTCTATGATGGTGTTTTGAGCCTAATATGATTTTAACAAAGTCTCTCTCCTCAGAATAAGGCAAATTTATAAACCATACATCCTGAGAAAAATTGGTCTCTAGTTCAGGAAACCTATTTTGGGACACAAAATAGTCACTCTTTGCTCTTCTCTAAACATGACTAACTTAGCTAATGTCTATCTTCATACATGACTTGTAAACTCAGAGCCTAGTGCAAAAGTGATATTGACCAGTTCCGAATACAGGTATAAGAAATACCAGTTTTGAGATTTGGGCCTTCTCATTGTGAAAATCTGTAAACTACGGTCCAAACATGTTGGTAAAATATTCTACAATAAGAAAACATTAATTTTGTTGGATAATGTTGTCAGACTTCATGATTACTGAGTGCAAGGAAAGTTCAAATAAGTGCAAAACTATGCTTTTTTGTTCGATGTTCAAGAGGTGCATTTGTTTGGCTTTCAGGTATAAGCAGTTAAAGAAACAGCCTAGAAAGTGCAACCAGATGTGGCCTCTTAGATAACCTTTCCAATAGTCTGAATATCTAATTATGTGAACAGCATTTAGCTGTTCCTTTCTAGCTAACGTCATTAACCAGCTACCTTTGCACTCTAGGGATAACTTCCTTGTATTGCATAACTTAATCCTTACAGTAGGACACCTTTACTGGAAATAGAACAGGGGCTGGAGAGATGGCTCAGTGGTTAAGAACACTGTTGTTCTTGCAGAAGACCCAGGTTCAAATCCCAGCACTCACATGGCAGCTAACAACTGTCCGTAACTCCAGTCCCAGGGGATCCGACAGCCTCTTCTGACCTCTGCAGGCATCGCACGACACGGGTGCACTTACCTACATGCAGGCAATGCATGCATACACAAAATAAAATTAAAAAGAAAATAGAAGAGGTAAACATAGATGATCTGACTCCACAGTCAAGCTCTCACTACCATACTATCCTGTTGTAACTGAAATGTGATGTTCCATATTGAATACTTTTCAGGAAAATCATATGAAATCTATAGCAATAGCAAGAAACTAAAGTGATTCCATATAGCTCAGCAGTCAAACAGTGACTTATGAAAACATGAGAAAACTAATTGATTTCTTTTACAACTTCACCCGATCCCCTATTTGCAATTGAATTCAGTGATTTCCCCTTTTTATCTGTAGGATCTTGACATGCACTATGAACCCACAGACACTGCTGCTATGGCTCGAACATCGAATCTAAATGAAGAACTTGGCCAGGTAAAGTCTTTAATAATACAGGTTGAACCAGAGTGAGATTTTGTACCATTTCTGCCTCAAGTAGTGACTTCAGATAAAGTAAGAGCTCCTGATTTTCCATTGTTTGAATAATAAACATAAATACATTTCTTTGTACATGATTAATAATGTTCACTGTAATAAATGGAGCTTTCAAGCACTAAAGCAAGTTTTGTTTTTAAAGTAAGAAACTGCATGAGCCTGGCATGTCTCATAGTTGAGAGTCTGGTTAGTTTGTAAAATATTGGCTGTTTTTGAGTTGTAAGAATAGTAATAGAATGGTTCATAACTTTCATCTAGAAAGAAACATTCAGGTTGTGTGTGTCTAGTCAAATAGGAAATTTAGGTTTATAACTCATACCTCATTAACATACACAGCCATGCATCACTTAACAACAGGGATGTGTTCTGAGGGCAATGCACTGTTAGGTGATCTTGTCATTATGTAAACCTCATAAATTGCACTGCTAGGCTCTGATGACTGACATCACTAGGCAGTGTAGTCTTGTGGGATCAGTATATCTGCAATTCTTCATTAACTGAAGGATCCTTAAGTGACACATGCCTGTGTATGTATATTTGTAATCCATTTATATATACTAGCTTAAAAAGATTTTTATTTCCTCATACCATTGCTGCTTTTCAACTCATGCAATTCAGTTGCATTTAGGACAAAATTATGCTGTTCTTACCAATTTAGATGTTGTATAAAGCTAATTGCACAAACTATTGCCAATTCTATAATTGCTTGTTGTATTGAAACATGTTGATTGGTGTCTTAGCACTAAGTGTTTGGTAACAGCAGAGACACCTTTTGTTTTGTGTTTTGTTTGTTTGTTTGGTTTTTGGTTTGTTTGTTTAGACAGGGTTTTTCTGAAACCCCAGCTGGCCTGAGTCTCAAGGAGCTCTACCTACTTCTCCCTTTAGAGTGCTGATATTAAAGGCATGTACCACCACACCCAGTTCAGAGACATTTTCTTTAAGAATTCAAACCATGGTGGCCTAAGACTTTAATCCCAGCACTTGGGAGACAGAGGCAGCAAATCTCTGTGAGATCAAGGCCAGCCTGGTCTAGATAGTGAGTTCCAAGCCAGCTAGGGCTACAAGAAGACCCTGTCTTGAAAAGACCAAAAAAAAAAAGAATTCAGACCATACTAAAGCAGATTTTTTATGACTGTAATTTTTCTAATACATGTTTATACCCATATATGAAATAATTTATTGCTAAAATACTAATAAGGCTGAATGTGTTCCTTAACGAATGTGTAAAAAGTACTTAGTAGTGGTCATTACATCCCTAGGGTATAACAAGTTGATTTTTTAAAGTGCAATTTAAGTATTTTCTTCCCTCTGTAAAAAGTTCAAGAAGAGTAGATGTAGCTCCTGGGTTGAGCACTTTCCTAATATGCATAAAGTCCTGGGTTCAATCCCCAGAACAGACATTTCAAAAACTGAAATATTAATGAGAATCTCAATCTTGTTTTTAGGTTAAATACATATTTTCGGACAAAACTGGTACTCTGACATGCAATGTGATGCAGTTTAAGAAGTGCACCGTAGCAGGAGTTGCCTATGGGTGAGGTTCTTTTCCCCTTTACTTAGAATATGAAATGTACTTTAATTAATGCCATCAGTTTGGCACATTTGGAAACTCTTAGGAGAAGACTGTTTGGGTTTTGTTTTTAATCTAGAAAGTGGCTCTTTTCACTTCAGGAAGAATATACATAGTATATATTTTACAGTCCTGTATTGTTTCCATTGGGGATAGTGTGAGGTGGAGGCTGACCAGTATTTTCTCAGTGTTTACGGTTGGGGAAGGTTCGTCTAAGGTACATCATTGCCCTTTGCACTGCCATGAAGTCAGGGCTCCGTGTGGATGTGGGAAGAAGATGCCGTGAGGCCTTGGTCTGTCTTTAAGCTAAAATACTGTCATTGCTTTGACAGTTACTCTTGTTTTATCTTCACATCTCCTCTTTGCAGTCACAAGCAATCTAAAAGTCTAGTGATGGGAAGGATGTAGGGACTTGAACATATTAAATCTGGTCAAGAAGTGTTAATGTCCCTTAGATTATGCTTGTGTGATGCCTGTTTAACTTATTTCTCATTTCTCTGTATGCTTGCCTAGACCATTCAAACACTCCTCTCATTGAAACACTTTATAAAACAATTTAAGAAGATTAAAATCAGAATTTCTTTTAAATACAATGATCTTAAAGATGAAGCACCCTTCTGGTGGAGTGCATTGGCCTGTCAGCAAATTTTGTAACTATCCTTATTTTCAAATGAGGCTACTGAGTATCGACCTCAACCATACAAATAGAGGCTCTCCTTTGGGTTTTCTAGATAGTGTTCACTCTTTTCTTTCATCTCTCAGCCGTAAGTCAGCATGAAAGCAATGCTGAATTTTGAAAAACTTAAACTAAATTTTGATTTTGGTTAAAATCACATAATTGTGTACCCATTTAATGAAAGAGTCTAAAACTTCTGTTCCTATGTACAGGGTCACAGAAATATGCTTGTTTTTTGGGGTAAGAGACTGTGACTCAGAATGACTTCAGCCTATGTATACAGCTGATGGAATGGCTTTTTCACAGTGTAAAGAGAGGCTGTTGATTGAAGAAGCACACATAGGTTTCCAGTTTGCTTTTTTCCTCATTATCTGAAGACTCCCAGTTCTCAGACAAAATAGATCTCCTCCATCCTCCCGTAATTTTCCTGGAGCTGTAGAACTGTCACCATGCTTTTTGGCCTCTTGCGCTTACATATGCTTCTCACAGTGTCCCAGAGACAAGAAGGGCTTTTCTTGCTAGGTTTTCCATAGCCTCGGAAGAGTCTCTACCCACAGGCCATAGGTGTAGGAGCAGAGCTCTTTTCCCTTCTATTGGTGATGCCATTGCAAACAGAGAGGACAGGATGAGTTTGAGCAAAATATTGCCATCATGCCAATTATGTTATCAATGAAGTGAATGTCCTCTGGGACAAGAGCATTTCTTAACAATGAAGTGCGCATAGAAGGCATGGATTCTAGCATTGTCTTAGGTTCCTTGTGTGACCTTAGATAATTCCTTTTTAGATAGTCTTAGCTCTGTAAAATCACATAAGGAACAAAACCAGATAATCTCTGGGGCCCTTTTCCAAATAGGGAGTTCTAATGTTTAGAAATAAAAACAGAAGTCCCTTCCCTTGATTTGTAAAGTTGAAGAGTATAAACAGAAGTGGATACTCCTTAGGTGTGGCATCTTGTTTACAAGAATACTTGGAAGCCCTGCTGAGTGAAGGTAATTGTTAGGCTGCTTCCAAGCATCATGTATGGTTTGTCTGTTTGTGTTAGCACCCATCTCCCTGACCCTGTTTTGAATAAGCTCCCTCTCACTCATCCTGGTAGACAATTGGAATGTCAGCATTGCAGAAAGTTGTTGATATACAAAGAATTTGGAGAAACTGTAACTTGTCCTGACCAGGGATGCAGTCCTGTTACTTGGCAACACAGTTGATGCATGGAGGAGAGTAATCACTGTCAATCACTTTTCTGTGGGCTTTCCTGTGGGTACTCCTGGGCTATAGGAACCTAAGCAGGTTCCCATTTACCCTATAACAGTGTTAAATATGAGAAATTATTACAGATAAGCACTTGTGGTCCCAACAGAAAAAATCATAGCGTTTACCCCAACTCCCACCTCCAAGAAATGGCAAAGCAAGAGAAAGTAACACACTTTGAATGCCAACAAATGGCTCTGGAAGTCGAGGTTCACAGCTAATCCTTCCTCAGGCTCTAGGTAAGGTCAAAAGCAAGTCCAGTACTGTTACATTTTATCAGCTAGAAGGGTGAGGACTCCAGTGTCCTGATGGCGTCATCTTTAGCTGGTCCTTTGTACCCAGTAGTTTTATAGGAAGAGAATATTGAACTCTCAGTGCTTCCAAATTTAATTTTAATAAATTTTCTCTCATTTCACTTACCCTTTCCCTCAAAATTTTCCTTTTTAAATTCATGATGGATAATGAAATTCAAAGATTTACACTCAATTGCCAGCAATGATTATTTCATAGAGATCAGCTTTGTATTGAGGGTGCCTCTACTTCAACTTACTAGATTTTTTTTTCCTTAGATATTTTTTATGGGTTGGTTGTAATTAAATGTAAATGAATCATGACATCATTGACAGATTTAACTTACTACAAACTAGTAGTTGCACTGTTCAACATTTATGAAAGTATTTCAACAGATGACATCCTGTGGAGATGTCAGTTTTATCCTGACAGCTGAATATCAGTAGTAGATAAGAACATTTATGTTCAATGGCTAGAGTTTTCAATGCTGCAAAGATTCTAAGATTCTTCTTTATACACTGTATTTGTCAACAATTTAATTTATACTACCTATCTCTGAGGCTAAAAAAAAAGCTATTAAGTAAACTGAATAGTGCTTTTTGCTGTTGTTGTTTTTATTTTTATTTTGTGGGCCAGGCATTTAATTCCTGTAAAAACAAATCATTCATCTTTCCCTTTGAGTGAAACAACTGAAGGTTCTTGCAAACTAACTTTAGCTACTTTGATTATGATATGTGAATAGTTTTTACATGACAGATTTTGTTTAAAAATATGTTTTCTGGGAGATCAGCTGTTTCTATAACCCTGAGAAGAGATTCAGCAGGACAAACCTCATAGTTCTCATGAATCTAGCACCAAGGTCTAGATTATAACCTGCACATGTATCTGATGGCTGACCGTAACCATGCATTTACTTAACTCATCACAGAAATTGATCAGCCTCCCTCTGTGTGTGGCTCTTTGTTAAGTACTAAAGGCATAATAATCAACCAAAGTTTACATGGTTCTCACTTCAAGTTCATGATCTAACTGGGGTTAATGTAGTATATTAATTAATTATAAGATGGCTATAAAATCATAACGTGGTACAAGAGTCTGTGTGAGACTCTGATTGGGTGGGGTAGTCTACTCGGAAGGTCAGTGAATGCTTCCTGAGTGACACTTGAGCTGAGAGCTGAGGATGAATTTGACTGAGTAAAGAACTTACCAAGCAGGTATGACAGCACCTACATGTCCAAGTTCAAATAGCCAGATAGCTCACAGGCACCAGAGTTGCCAAGTCTCAGTCACAGGAATCTCATGCAAATAGGATCATGCAAACAAGTCATCTGCTGCTCATCACCCTCTGGATGACACTGAGCATTCTGCCATGGCTGCACCAGACTCAGGAGGAGGAGGTCTAACCCATGAGTTCTGGGGCTGTTAAACCTCATGACTTTAGGAAGCACTTGCTCCTGTCCTGGTGTGACACTAGGAGCAGGTACAATGCTAAGCCTTCCCCTGGCACAGTCCAGGGGCGAAGCCCAGACCTTAAAATTGATCAACAGTGACAGTACAACCGCCAGTGTTCATAAAGCGTTGCAGCAGGTCAAATTCTTTCCCAGGTGTCAAAGGAGCTAGACTGGGTTAACCCTTCCTCTTAAACATACCCATAATCCCTTTGGTAGAGAAAGAATAGTAGGCTAAATGTCGTCTTTACTGTGATTGCTCTGATAGAGTGGATACTGCCCTAGAGACAACCTAATGTTTTAGAAGTAGACTAGGGCCCGGCACTGACCATGTCATGGCTAGGTTAAAAGAGTTGGGTGAGCTTTTGGGGAATGAAAGAGTGCCCTAAGTTGTCAATAGCTTATTCTGTTTATCGAAAACCAACTGTGCACTTTTAAATTTTTCCTGTGTATAATAAGTTTAATTCAATGGGGAAATGCTGAGTTACCATATGTAGTGAAAGAAAGAGGAAATTTTTAAAAATTTACTGACTGTATTTTGCGTCTCTTGTGATTTAATACATGATTGACTGGATGAAATTAAATATATCAGTTAATCTCCCCCTCACTCAAATGAGCTAATAGATTAAAATAAATAAAATATTGATGAAAACATTTTTAAAATAAAAATTATTTGATAAGTGAATTATGCTTTAGGTGAACCATTTTTACTATTAGTTAATCTTTAAAATGTGGTTCCATTTAATCATATAAATACAATTCACTTTTACTTTAGTGGTCTTTTTAAGACGTTTTTGCCACAAAGTAGCCAAAACGCCTTCTAAAAAGTATTTGACAGAGTTTCTTACTGTGGTTGTGTGTCCTAGGTATTAGCATGTCTGTGTCATTGAAGTGCTTTACTCTAGTTATAAAATATATATGGTTAATTTTCCATTGGTTTTACCACATGCATTTAAAGAACAAAATTTAAACTAAATTTTGGATTATTCTTTGCATCAAATCAGGAAATTAGGCAGCAGAGAGGCAAGGCAGCCATCTACTTGCTGGGTAGCTCTGTAACTCTTCACGGTTACCATAAATCCTCATGTTCAACTCACTGTACTAACTGCCATTCTTTGATTCAACTAAAAGTTCATTTTCTTAACTTTTCAGAAACCTGCCTTTCACTACTTCCCTTATTCATAATTTTATGTTTCTAGCCTTTCTGTGATTGTTTTTTCCCTCTCTTTCTGTCCCTCCTCTTGAAGCCATGTCCCTGAACCTGAGGATTATGGGTGCTCGCCTGATGAATGGTAAGCTTTGTGGATCTTTTAATATTGTTAATCTCTTTAAAAGGTTTGTGTCGTGTTGTTTTGTGGGACACACCACTACCCTTGTAAAAAACATTGTTCGCAAGTTGGGAGACAGTGTTCTATAGAAGGTATTTCTTAACTTTATTAAGTATCCTTGATTTTTTTTACTGAAAAACTGTCATAAACATATTCTAAAAATTGAAAGGTTAGGTTTTGTAGAGTTTTATTTTATGTACCTATAATAAAATCTGTATTGATCAATTCCAGAGTGCCTGGACAGGAAACTGCTTGAAATGTCAGCCGTAGCTCCTAAAGCGCACTTAGTTTTTTGTTTTGTTTTGTTTTGTTTTTAGCTCAGCGCTGCCCCCTTTCTGCCACCGTGAGCTAAGAAACAGCGTTGAAACAAGTTTAAGCCTCGGAAATTTCCTTTTACATTGTTCATTATTTCAGTGTCTCTTCGGGGCTGTAAAGTGAATACGTTTAAGTGCCTGAGACAAGTGTGCAAGAAACACGTTGCCCACAACTGCAGTAAATGAATGCAATTAATTTTAGGCTTATTAAAAATAAACATCTTATAAGTTGAAGTTCACTACTTTGGGGAGTTTCTGTTTTGTTTTGCTTTAAAACCCTTTCAGCCATGTTATTTACATTTTTATGTAGGGTAATCTCGTGTATTTTGTTATTTGTATGAGTTGTTGTAATTTGGCAGGAGAGAAGATTTGAGAAATTATGATGTATTTCATACTAGTAGGAACTTTAGAGAACATTGGCACTTTCTGGATGGTTATCCCTTTATTTGGGTTCTATGTGTATTTTGTGATTAAGTTATATTTCCATTGTACATTGAAGTCCAGTAAGAAAAATATTTTTCAAACTGGAATTTATTTCAGTAAAATGAGGATTTGATACAAATTTTCAGTATATCTCATAATACCAGGGTTGCTGATTGAGGCAGCTCTTTGATTCATGTGACAAATGACACCTCATTGATGATTATTGTGTAGAGTCCCATACTTGCTAAAACCTATACACAACTAAGTTGTTCATGTTTTTAATGTGCCAAAGCATTTGATTATTGGTTGATCATTTAAACTTAATGTTGTATATATTTCTCCTTACTTAGTCCTTTGACTATGTAGTTACAATTTTTGGCTTATGCGAAGGTGGCATCTGAATAATCCATCAGACTTTTCTAGAACTTACATGTCCTTTTATTCATTGCTTGTCTGTGACACTATACTTCTCTTATTTTTCAGCATGGTTTAGTAGTATAGAATTCATTCACAATTTCTTGAAGAATCAATTCAGTTTTTCTAGTATCATCATATTTTTCTCCACATTGTTAAAAGTTATCTATTATTTACCCAGATCATTTGAAACATTCTACTTTGAGTACAAGTTATTTCATAACTTCAGTTGTTATTTTACTGAGATTATTTTTCTTACATAATGCATCTTTTTGGGAAATCTGATTCCAAATAAAATAAAATATGCCAACTTTGTCACAAATTGAAGCATTTCCACATATAAAAGCATTTCCATATATTGTTTAAAAAATAAACACTGATTAAGACTTGTCACCTTCATAGCAAAAGAGCTTTATTTTTACATACTTGGATTTTCCATCTATAAACTAATTACCTATAGGCTTGCAAAGATGAAGGTTGCTGGGGGAGGGACGGGATTTAGCTGCTGTGTCCTGGTCATGTCCACATAGCTGTGAACTTTGGATTCTGACCACCAAAGTTCGGATCCTGGTCTTAGACTTGTCTCAACCAAGTCACTTAACCCTCTGCCTGAGTGGCCTCATTAGAATACTGTGGTTAACAGCAGCACTTACATCCCTGGGACACTTTGAAGATTAGCTGCATTCTGTTTTGAAAGCCAGCTCTAGTGGCTCTCCCTCCTCATTATATAATGACATGATCATTTTAAAGTTGAATAAATTGAGTTAGAGAAACTGGTAAATAATTTCCCCAAGAATACAGCCAGCCAACATGGGAGACAGAGTTAAACCTGGCTTGCCCTGACTGTAAGCATATGCTGGTTACATTATGTCTTCTAGAGTCTGAAGGAATTGTGCTTCTTTCAGAGGGCAAGATAGCTTTGCACTTCAACACTGTTGTATTTTCTGCGTTTCATTGAATATTTTTCAAAATGAATTTATTTCAGTAAAATTGCTAATGTCAGGGCTGAAGAAATGGCTCAGCAGTTAAGAGCACTGACTGCTCTTGCAGAGGACCCGGGTTCAATTCCCAGCACCCACATGGCAGCTACGAACTGTCCTTAACTCGAGTTCCAGGGGAATCCAAAGCCCTCTTCTTACATCCACAGCATTGCATGACACAGGTACACTCACATACATGCAGGCAATATACTCATACACATAAAATAAAAATAATAAATTTAAAAAAAAATTTAAATTGCTAATGTTACGAATGGATGTAAGTAGAACAGCTGAAATTTAACTGAGTTGAGGAAAGGCAGCATGGGAGCTTATGCACAACTTCACAGTTTCAAAATTTTGGTATTTGCCCTACATCGTCTAATCAGTTTCATGTTGCCAAGGAAACCAAGATCCGATGTGATCTTGGCTGAGTCCTGTGCTCCAGCTGTCTAACATTGTCTTCATGCTGCTGCTCTCCAAGGGAGAGAACCTGGAGGACTCGCAACCAGACTGAATGCGTCCTCCTCCCCGTTGGCCGCTTGACAGCTTCATCTGGCAACTTGGTTTACTGAACGCCATATGGCAAACCTGTGAGCTGCCTGTATTTTACTTGAACTGGCCCTCAGCACAAAAATATCAGCAAAAGCTATGTGTACCAGGCGTGGTGGGCCATGCCTTCAATCCCAGGACTTGGGAAGGCAGAGGCAAACAGAGCTCTGTGAGTTGGAGGCCAGGCTGGTCTACATAGTGAGTGCCAGTCAACCAGGGATTCAAGGAGACCCTGCCTCAAAAAAACAAAGCAGAGCAAAACAAAACAGCAAAACCCCCACATGGACTTAATATTTAGTCAGTTTTAAAGGCAATCCTCCTTCCAAATATGTTTTCTTAACATTAAAGATTGAATGCTAGCTAAAGTTCTCTTAAATATATTAATATGAATGGTGTGCAGAGGGCCAGGCATGATAGCACATGCCTTTAATTCTAGCTCTCAGGAGGCAGAGGCAGGTAGATCTCTATGAGTTCAAGGCCAGGCTGGTCTACATAGTGAATTCCAGGCCAGGTGGGGTGACAAAGAGACCCTGTCTCGAAAGGAAAAAAAAAAAAAAAAAAAAAGGTTTACAGAAATAAAATTCCTTCCCAACAAGTAGCTACTTACCCCAAAATTGGCATCATTTTCTTGTTTTTGACATCAACCATCAATATATATAGCTTCACAGACTCTATTAAAAACCATTGTCTTGGTGGTATCAATATTTTGAGGATTAGTGGGAAAATATCTTTTACTTTTGGTATCTATGTAATCAGAAACTGCTTATTTTCTTTCTTATATATTTTTTTGTGTGTATGATTTGTTTCCCGCATGCATTGAGTGCACCTGTCATGCAGTGATGGCGGAGGTCAGAAGAGGGTGTCAGATCCCCTGGAACTGGAGTTATGGATGGTTGTTAGCCACCATGTGGGTGCTGGGAACCAAACCCAGGCCCTCTGCAAGAGCAGCCAGTGCTCTTAACCACTGAGTTAACCACTGAGTCATCTCTCCAGCCCCAAATGTGCTTATTTTCAAAAACTATATACCTCCCCAACTCTCTCTCTCTCTCTCTCTCTCTCTCTCTCTCTCTCTCTCTCTTCTCTTTCCCCAGGGTCTCCCTGTAGCCCCAGCTGGCCTGGAACCTGCTGTGTAAACCAGTCTGGCCTCGAACTCACAGGGATCTGCCTACCTCTGCCTCCCAAGTGCTGGGATTAAAGACATGTGCCACCACGCCTGGCTATTTTTCGCTTTTTATAATTTGTTCTTGGAATTTTAAAAACATAAACAGAACCAGAAACTGTCAGTTATTTCAATAGCATGTACCCCAGGCCAGTTTCACTCCATCTGTGTCTTTCTAACATCATCATCATCATCATCATCATCATCAAACAAATTCCACATAACAGGTTAATTTAGTTTTTCTGAACTACTTGATACAGTTTCACATTGTAAGTTTTCGATTTTTTTTCCTAGTAAATGGCAAGGGGGTAAAAGGCAATCTCCAGGATTGCCTTACAGTATTCTGTGGAGTCATGTCGTTGTGGTTTTTAGCATTGTCACTATATTGGCAGATTGTGCTAGTTTCTGTTCTCTAGTCATTTTTTGTTCTAACCTATAATTATGTGTGGAGTGAGTGGCATTTATTTATTCTGCTGCAAAAGGTAGGCTCACTGAAGCATTCTTCCAAGTCTGACCTTATAATAATGAGATCTCACACATCTGAATTAGTGTCAGTCTTCTGAGTAGTCCCTGTGGGTAGGCTATTTATTTAGTGGTGTGGCCTTTTACACAGTGTTTTTGGAGCTCCTCTTTTATAATTGCCTTCAGAAACACTTTTAGTCACACAGAAAACTGAGTCTCATTACTTTGACCGAAATCAACTAATGCCTAGCAAAAAAATAGTGAATTTAATCATCCATTCAAATTCATGGCCTTAACCTGACAATGAATAACAAACTCATGGCTAAAAATCAAGTCTCCAAACAAGCAATTCTGATTCAGAGCCAACAATACCTTTAAAAGCTAGAGGTGCAGACCCTTTTAAAAAGCAATGTTTTGATAGACACCCATGCCCAGAGTCCCCTACAACTGCAACAGGAGGATAGGCTAGGAAAGGGATGTGGCCCCTGAGTCAAAGAGGATGCCGGGCAGAGCCAGGTTTGTTCACTGCTCTGCCCCTTGTCTTGGAGATCTGCCTCCTGCTCACAAGGAGATCTACTTCAGGCTGTCCAGGAGACTTGGCACCCATCAGGAAACCAGCCTCTACATGTGACTGTATGGCAGGCCATGAGCTTATCCAGGTGGTTGACTGGTGCTGTTCCGGTGGCTTTTTACATCAAGTTCATCACATAGTAGCTCATGGAGCACGTGTCAGTGATTGGGTTCACCTGGCCTCCAAAATGGAAGAGATGCCAAGACAGACAGGGATCGTGTCAATGAATTTCATTGCATTGTGTTTGGAGAGAGAAATACAATTATATCCTGGGATTGAGATTATTTTGAGCTTAAAAACTGAGTCCTGCGGGTGGAAAGATGAGTACCGGGCTAAAGCAAAGGCATGAGGGGAGGACCTGCCACCTGGTGGTGCAAGCTCTGAAGTACACATGCTAGGAGGAAGGCGCAAGAAACCAGCTCTCCTGGTAAAGAATGCCCATGGGAAACAGGGCTTAAAGAAAGCCAAAGCTCAGGGCCCAATGAGTGGCTTGCTGAAGAGGGAATGAGAATGAGTGGGAACAGGCTAGGAGCAGAATGCTCCAGGTTTCCATCAAGAGCTGCTACTTACGAGAGACAGCTACAGAAGCTTGAGGCTCTGAGAGTCCAAGTCACAGACTTACAGCATTCCCTAGGAAGGTTCCTGGCATCTTAGAATCAAAAAGACCTACCCAAGACCAAATAAGTCTTGGAGCCAGACCTTACCCCACACATGAAGCCATTCACTAAATGATAGATAATTCTAGAAATACAAGAAGAAAAGTCATCTCTGCAAGGACCTGAGACAGGAACACATGTGGCCATAGGGACAGGCTATGAATACAAAGCATGAACACCTGGGAGCAGTAGAAACTAGAGGTGAAGTAAGGCTCAGGAGTGAGTAGCTCGCACTTGACCTGTTCCCAGAGGAGCATCGAGGGAACACCCTGCCCTTTGGCCCTCCCCATCATGAATACCTTGGCCTGAGGAACCTTGCCACCCAGTTCTTTCTGGGAAAGCTGATTGACTCTGGACTGTAATGAGTTCAAATTGAAAAGACCACAAGTCCCTTCCAGTCTGACCTGGGGTATGGCACACATTCATCCCAGTACACACCCGGCCAATATATAGTCCCCTTAGCAGCAGCCTTACAGGTACCTGGATGCAAACGTAGATGCAGGTGTCTTCTTGACGTGGCTTTGTGGTAGCCACATGGTGTCTCCACATTCATACTCAGTTACATTAAATGAAGAAAAATGATCCTTAGAGCTTTTGTCTCCAATAAGTTGCACTTATGTTCTATATTGCTTCACAATCAGAAAAGTGGCCTTGATGACACCTTATTCTCTACCCATATTATAAATAAACAGGTTTAAAACAAGTTAAAGGTACATACATATAAAGCTCAGAGCTTGAATTCTGTCTGCTTAAAACTTGCCTGCAAAATTCTTATTTTTAAATTTTTCTTATTTTGTCAATTTTTATTGTGTGTATGAGTGCTTTGTTTACATGTATGTAAGTGCACCCATGTAGTGCAAAGCCTGTGGGAACCAGAAGAGGGTGTCAGATCCCCTGGAACTGGAGTTATGGATGGTTGTTAAACACCATGTGGGTGCTGGGAAATTGAACTTGGGTCTTCTGGAAAAGCAGCCAGTGCTTTTCACTGATGAACCATCTCTCCAGCCCCAAGAATTCTAATTTTTTAATGTGAAAATATTTAGACTTATGTTGAAAATTGTGTATTTTTAAATATTTATTTTATTTTTAATTATGTGTGCATGTGTATATATGTGTATGTAGGTATGTGCACATGAATGCACGTGCCTGTGGAAACCAGAGGTGTTGGGTCCCCAGATCTGGAGTTAAAGGCAGTTGTGAGCTGCCTGACATAGGTACTGGGAACTGAACTCAGGTCTTTTTTAAGAGCGATACATGCTCTTAACTGCTGAGCCACTACTCCAGTCCCAGAGAGTGGATATTATTTTTATGTCTAAATTACAGTGAGTACTGTGCCAGGGACAGTGGCACATGCCTGTAATCCAAGCACTCAGGAGGCTGAGGCCGGAGGATTGCAGGGAGTTTGATGCTAGCCCTGACTTCTTAGTAAATAGCAGAGAAGCCAGGGCTACATAACAAGAGGGTCTCAAAAGAGAAAAAAGCAATATGGAGCACTAGTGTAGGCCATCAGCCCCAAATAAAGAAATTTTGTATGTGTGTGTATGTGTGTATGTATGTGTGTGTGTGTGTGTGTGTGTGTGTGTGTGTTATCACACATAATCACAGTTCTGTGTACTCAGGACATTTGCAATGTTCACTGAATGTTTGTTTCACTGCTTGCTTATGGCATATAAACACACAAGCTCAGCCCGCAGCACTCTCTCTTTCTGCTGCTCAGGGCCGACCTGCTTCCTGCTCTCACTGAACTGGGGACAAAATTCTTGTAAAGACCAAAAAGAAATTCTTTACAGTCATACTGCCTTTGTAGGTATGATGTATAAATGTGTACAGAGTATGCCTTTTGTTTTTGTGTAGTGTATGTACGTAAGTGTACATACATAAGTATGTACAGGGCACATGATTGTGTTCCTATATTCAATTTTAAGTTCATACTGCATTAACGTGTACTGACTTCAAAGGGTTTAAAAAGAGTTTTTCTCCCTCCCCCATCTTATAGACCTCAGTTTCTACTGATAAAAATAACCAAAGTGGGGGCTGGAGAGATGGCTCAGCAGTTAAGAGCACTGGTTGTTCTTGCAGAAGACCAGGGCTTGAATCCCAGCACCCACATGGCAGCTAACAACTGCCCGTAACTCCAGTTCCAGGGGATCCAACAGCCTCTTCTGTCCTCGGCAGGCATTGCATGACATGGGTGCACTTACCTACATGCAGGCAATATATGCATACACATAAAATAAAAATAATAAATAAAAAATAAATAAAGTGATCAATTTCAGGTATACTATTTCATTTATTCTACAAATAAATATGTATTTCTTTTCCTCATTTCTAAAGAAAGTACATACTATTTTGTATCAACTTTTCATTTGAGACTTTTCCATATTCCACAGCAAACTGTCCTTTTGATATAGTATTCCATCATGTGGATACATGCAGGTTTTTCAGCATGATCTCTGTAGACTTTTTATTTATTGCTGATATTGTTACAGGCACTGGAGGCCCATTAAAGGAAAGCTACTTCCCAAAAGAATGGAATCTACTTTTGAGTGGAGACATGCATCACTGTCTCCTCCCCCAAGAGTTAATCCAGTTGGGCCTGTAATTCACCTTGTCTAGTGACACCCCCTGGGAAGGTTGATTGGCCTTATGTAATGCTAAAGAGATGAAATGAATAATTATCCCCCCCCCTTTATTTTGGTCCTTTTGAGACAGGGCCTCCCTATAGCCCCAGCTGGCCTTGAACTTACTATATAGACCAGGTTAGCCTTGAACTCACAGAGATCCACCTGCCTCCGCCTCCTGAGTGCTGGGATTGAAGGTGTGTGCCACCACGCCTGGCTTATTCCCTTAATGAGATAATGTATTTCTCCTCCCCAAATTCCTGCTCTCTGTGCGGCCAAGCTGCAGCCATATAACTGGGAAATCTGCCCAATTTCCTGTGACCTTATTCAGAAAAGTGTAACCTTTGCTTTTTCTTCTTTTTATCTCTTTTTTCCCCCTTCTTTCAGATACTTGTCAGAGCCTGGGTATGCTTTCCCAGACACCCTGAGTTTGTGAAGTTACAACCCCTCCTGCAGGGGCATGGGCACTGTCTTTTAAACGCTAATAAAAATTTTCTTGAGCTTTTTTCTGAACGCTATGTTAAATTCTTTCATTAATGAACCTGGAGAAGGAACCCCAAATTCCCCAGTAACAATATTTTGCTATTGAAAATGTACAGCAGAAAAATTAAGCTTGTACATGCAACATTGTGTACCAGGTAAAAAGATAATTGTTCATAGAACTAGAGTTAATAAATCAAAGAATGTTCACTTGTGTTGCAGTCTTCCTGCTTTCCCTTCCCTGTGCTGAGACGGCAGGTTTGCCAACCTCTGCTGCTTTTTAGAAATTGTGTGTACTAATTTCCATCCTATGTATCAATGATACATACTTTACTGTACTGCTTTTCCACGATTCCACCACTTCAGAGTTGACAAACTTTGATTTTGCCAGACTAACACATTTGCATTTCATTTCTCTTGTTAGGAAATAAGAGTGAATATCTGTTCTGAGTCACGTAAGGTTTCCTTTCCCTTGAGCTCTGTTTTTCCGTTTGTTCTACAACATTGTTGATCTTGTTTGATTGTATCCATGAGCTATTTTTGTTTTGTGGAAATTGCCTTTATTATATAAATTTGAAATTTTTTCCCAGTTTTTCATTTGACTTTTGATTTTTCCTTCAGTAGTTTTTGCTATGAAGAAATAATTATCATTATTCCGGCAAACCTATTACTATGTGTTCTGTTTTCTGAGTTAAACATGAGGCCTAGCCCTCCCCCACTAGTACGTTTATCACATTGTTTGCTTTGAATTAAGGTAAAAACTGTAACTTGAGCCTTATACTATTTTCTTTTTTTCTGATGGTCTTAGACTGACTTTGAATTTTGAAATTTTGAAATTTCGTAGTTTAGGTACTGAGATTGTAGCTCATCAGTAACACAGTTGCCTAGTAGGCATGGGGCCCTGGGTTTGAGTCTCAGCACTGAAAATAAAGTTATGGTCTATGCTGTGATATAAAGCTAGATTTTACTGATGAGGCCATTTCTAAGTTAGTTCTCTTAATTGCTATAGGAATTCTTCATTTTTGTCTCACCAGGAAATAATTACTCACGACATCTTGTGCGTTTTTAAGCCTGCAGGCAGCTGTTTATTATGCAGCAGGGACCCACTCCTCCTTTCCCTTAACTGATTCACTCCCAGCTTGCTGCTTATTGCAAAACACCACCATGTCTCCTTATAAGCAAAGTGCCACTGGAAAACTTCTAAGAAAACAATGTAACAATATTGAAGTTGGCTTGCAATTTTATATGCAGGCAGTTTGAAAACCCATACAGTTTTAAACTAACAATTTTAAATATTATTTGTACTTTTAATGTAGTTCTTATTTTTAAATAGCGTGAGCTTTATAATTTTATTACCTTTTTAAAAACAGAGTGGATATTTTGTAAGATTTGGGAGTGTATCGTGGACTCCATGCTTGAATCCTAGTTAAGCTACCTAATTAGAGATTGAGTTGCTTGTGGTTTTTCATAAATTGGGAGGGAAGCCCACTTTCTGGGAGAAGAGTTATTTAATATTTTACATAGCAGAAGCCTTCATTGGGGAACACAGAATGCGACATATCTGTGTAAATATTTCAGTTGCACCTCTAAAGTTACTCAGTTTTAAATATCATTGAAAGTTTTATCAGTTGTAGCATCTGGGATTTGTGAAATGAAAGAATTATTAGTGAGATTATCAAGACATATTTTAAGATTTATAAAGGCTTTTAATTTGGAATTCTTGGAAAGAAAATAGTATTCGTATTGCAATATGTAGCTGTGAATATTCCCTCATATTTCACTTTTCCTAACAAAAATAAAGCTACCAACCATGAGTGAACACATCTTAATAACAAGGAAATTTAATAAAATCACAACTTGTAAACTTTTTTTTTTTTTAATTGCATTAACTTAGTCATTTGGGAGATTGGGGGAGGGACATGCATGTGAAGGTCAGAGTTATGGAGTCAGTTCTTTTCTTCCACCTATGGGTCCCAGGGATCAAACTCAGGTCCTCGTGGGCCCTTACCCACTGAACCACCTCACCAGCTCCAATAATAAAGTATTCTTAATAAATGATAACATTTATACTGTTTCTATCTACCCATTTACAAGACATTTACAAGTTCTTGGCTCTTCTATCTTTAACACCAAACCAATACTATTACTACTGTCCTAGTCTGTTTCTCCATTGCTGTGACAAAACACTCTGACCACTACCAACTTGGGGAGGAAAGGGTTGTCACAGTTCATCCGGGAGCCCAAGGTGGGAACTCAGGGCAGAAATCTGGAGTCAGGAGCTAGAGCGCAGGCCATGGACGATCACTGCTTACTGGCTTGCTCCCCTGGCCCCAGCTCAGCCTGCTTTCTTATGCAACACAGGCCCACCTGCCCAGGGGTGGCACCACCCACAGTGGGCTGGGCCCTCCCACATCAGTCATCAAGAAGATGCCCCTCAGACATGGCCACAGGCCAGTTCAATGGAGGCAATTTCCCAATTGAGGCTCCCTCAACCCAGGTGAATCAAGTTGACACTAAAGCTATCCAGCACAACTAATAATAATAATAATAAATTTTAGAATTCTCAACTGTAACCACTAGTACAGAAGTCTTAAATTTAGATAATTAATAGACCAAACAATGACATTTAATAAAGAAAGCTATATCATTATATAAGCATTTTAACTTTACTTTGCTGATTTGGGGGAGAAATGGGTTTCACGAAGACACCGGATACGTGATACATTCTGTTCTGATCTCTTCATTGATTTTTCTTTCTTTCTTTTTTTTTTTTTTTTTTTTTTTTTTTGAGCTTTTGGTTTTAAAATGTGAAAGAAAATCCTGACACTCGACACACTGGCACTGATTACCAATCTGTCACTCTGTAACTCAAAATTAAATTACGATTAAAAACTTTCTAGATTATAATTGTTTATTTCTTAGAGACATTGATTTTTCCTTAGTGAATTCTGAAACTTTCTTCTCTTGTACATAAAAATAGCTCTTGTGTATATTTTCACTATACATTTCAAGGATATTTTTAAGCATTTTGACATTCCCAAGTAAATAGTCCTTCTTTTTCATTTGAATGTTTTTGTTGTTGTTTGTTGTAGGGTTTTGTTTCTTTGATTTTGTTTTTTGTTTTGAGACAGTGTCACCCTGTAGCCCCAACTGTCCTGGAACTCACTATGTAGACCAGGCTGGCCTCAATCTCACAGAGATTCACCTGCCTCTGCCTCCCACGTGCTGGGATTAAAGGCTTGTGCCACCACACCCGGCTGTCATTTGAATTTCTTAAATGCATGGTCGTGAGATTAATGAGAGCTACATTTAAAAACTAACACAGATTCTGTTTGTTTCAATTGAAGTACATAATTCATTTGCTGTTGTAAAGAGAGCCAACCACAATACAAATTCCATACACTTTCTTGATTCTCTTCCTGTGTATATAGAACAAATGTGGTGTGCTCGTAAATATTTGTTCATATATTTACAAATGTTAATAGAATATGTAAATAGTTTATTGCTCACATTTTTATATTTCATATAGTCATTTATATTTGTCACTTTGGATTTCTTATATGGCCAAGTTACAAACATTTTTAAATAACTCCATAATACTCAGAATCTTCAAAAAATACACTTTATGGTAGTCGTGAAATCTGCGATGTTTTATTTAGAAATTCAGGCAAAATTTTATTGAATTCACTGAAAGTGTGCAGGCCTCATGATTTACCTTGAAAATTAGTTAGAAATAAATGAGTAGGTGTATTTAAATGAACCAATTTTGCTTTATTTTTTTCTTCTTTAGGCAGAGTTCACAGTTTGGAGATGAAAAAACATTTAATGATTCATCATTGCTGGAAAATCTCCAAAATAATCATGTAAGTAATGTAAAGGCCTTAATACAAATGACAGAATATATGAACTCCAGTGGGGGAGGGGCTATGGGATGGTGCCAAAGGGGAAGGGGGAAGGGAGTATAAAGATGATTTCTTGTATGAAATACACAAAAATTTAATTAAAAAATTTAAAAGAAGAAATAGATGTAATAAACCCCCCAAAAATCTTCATATGGCACTTTTGTTGCAATAAATCAACCAGGATTGATATGAGAAAGAAAGGAAGAAAGAAAGAGAGAGAGAGAGAGAGAGAGAGAGAGAGAGAGAAGGAAGGAAGGAAGGAAGGAAGCCAGCCACTGATTTTGACATGTTGACTTTGTATCCTGATACTTTGCTGAAAGTGTTGATGCATTCTAAGAGTTATCTAATGGAGTCTGGATGGTCTCATATAGAGGATTGTGTCATCTACAAATAGGGATCATTGGACTTTTCTCTTTTCCTATTTGTAAACCTTTTATTTCTTTCTGCTATTTTTGTAGCTGAAACTTTAACCACTGTATTGAATAAGAGTGGAAAAAGTTCATACCCGTATGCTGTTCCTGATCTTAGTGGCTGTGCTTTGGGTTACCCCCTATGGAGTAGAATAGCAGCTGTAGAGTTGTATGTCGCCTTTGTTAGGATGAACCATGTCCCTTCTCTTCCTACTGTGGCCTGAGCATAGAAAAAGTGAAATAAAAGTAAATAAAAAGTGTTATGTCATCAGTCAAAAATCTCTTCCTTGCTTATAGCAGTAGAGAATGTCTCTCCTCTCTCTGACGTACATTATGGATTTAACTCTGCTGTGACAGAGAAAGTCACCTGCCCTTCTTAGGACTGTCTTCTGGGCTATATCCTAAGTGTCTGGTGAAATTAATTTTACCTACATTTCCCCTATTTGGACCACAGCCCCTACCTGCATTACTGCTGCAGCCTCCTGCCAATCTCCTGGTTGACAACTTTAGTCCTCTCTGAACGTCATTGCACATAATACACAATACAGACCTCTGGAATAAAGTCTGATCACATCTGGTGCAGGAACTCTCTGGCTTTTCCCTTCACTCACCGGGTTTCCTGATCTGGCCCCCGCCTATGTCGCCACTCTGCCTTGAGGCACTTTTCCTTCCTCCAGAGGCCACCTTCACCTCTCTCACGTTCTTGAATGCTCCCTCTTTCCTCTGTTAGGACCTTGCTAGTTCTACACCATTCTTCCTGGTGGAACTCTCTGTACTCATTTCTTCATGGGGTTAAGACCCGGTCCATGTAACTATCTCCACATCTTATGAATAATCACTACCTCCCAAGTCACTTCACATGATATCTGCACACCCTCTGTGCAGTCTTTAACATGCGGCAAATAAATAATGCTGTGTATTTATGTCTTCTCTGTCTCCCTATAAGTCTGAGCTGAGTATCTGGGACCGTGCATGCCTTGTCCATTCCTTTAGACCAAGCAGTTTTCTTATACAACAATATGGTTTAACCTTTTCAGTTAGTTCATTTTGTGAGTTTTTTGTTTGTGTGTGTTTGTTTTTGTTTTCTTTTTTGCCCCAAGAGCATAGACATTTTTTTCTTTCTTAATTAATTTGAATGACATTTCTCATCAGAAGCAAGACAGGAAGATGTTTAATCTTTACTGTAGGGGTTTTGTTTGTTTTGTCCGATCAAATCTGAGGTCCTTACAGAAAGGATTCACTTTTCAGTGTTCCTCAGGCTTTAATAGTCCATTGTACATAGGAGTTGGTTGGTGCTGGTTCGTTTGTTTATGTAACTCAACATAAATCAGGTTATAGTTGCTGTTTTTAGAGCGAGGGATGCCAGAGCACTACAGAGAAATACACACGTCATCATCCCAACCCAAAGTAAGATTAGATGCCTGAAATTTAAATCCGTTAGAAATTACAACCAAGCAAATGAACATTCTGGAAGTTCTTTCCTCTCCACCAAGGACAGAATTCATCTTTTTCCACTACTTGTACTCAAGAGCACAGAGTTGTCTTAAATAAATGTTTATAGAATGAGTGAGAAGTGCAGGAATGAATGAGTTGAGTTCAGAATAGATTTCCTTCATAATCGATGTTGGCTGTAATCCCACACCCCCTAGTGTTTCCCAGCTGTACTCTTAATAAACAGACGTGAAGTAACATGACTGCCATTAGTATCCAAACGTTTAAACAAAAAGAGCTAAATTATGTGTTTATTCCTCATAGCCAACCGCACCTATCATTTGTGAGTTTCTTACAATGATGGCGATCTGCCACACAGCTGTACCAGAGAGGGAAGGTGAGAAGATCATCTATCAAGCTGCGTCTCCAGGTAAAAGTGGAAACAACTGCAGAGTTTTTACTGTGAAAATTATTCTGAGATTTGGTACTATGGATCTCAAAAATTCCATTGAACTTGAAAAAAGAACATAACCAAATCATTATTTTAGATACAAAGTTTTTATTTCCCAATAAGTAAAACCTTGGCTTTGGGGGATTAACTATATATGTATGTGAAAATATACCTCTTTGTATATGTGATTTTTGTAACAGCATAAATTATATGGAAAGCTGAATAATAAAATGCACACAAGGGAATAAAAGCATTTTGTATGCATGTAATTGTTCCCTTTATAAATAGGAACAAACTTAGTCAAAATGAATTGTGTACATATGCGTACAGGAAAAAGTGAGCTCTATTTGCCAAAAAAGAGTGATATGCATGCTTTTAGAATACCACTTTTGTTTTTCACTTTAGAAAATGGTAAGGCACTTGATTTATATTTACTTGAGTGAGAAGAATTTATACATTTCAAGAAATTCCATAAAACATTTGTTAGTAGAATTATTACTGTCTAGGCTTAAGCTTGGCATGGTGGGACACAGCTTTTTAATCCCTTCACTTGGAGGCAGATATGGGTAGATTTCAATAAGTTTGGGGCCAACCTGGACTTTGTAGTAAGTTTGGCCAGTCAGGACAACATAGTAAGACCCTGTCTCAAAAAAAAGAAAGAAAGAAAGAAAGAAAGAAAGAAAGAATTAAAAAAAGAAAAAGATGTGCTGAAACCACTCAAAGAAAGAAAGAAAGAAAGAAAGAAAGAAAAATGAAAAGTCTAGGCTTAATTGCAAAATAAATAAAATTAGGTAAGTAATCCACTAGTTAAAAGTTTTTAAGAAAAAGGTATACATTGTGTTTTAAAACCGTATTCTAAACTAATTCTTTAAAAAAATAATTCTTATGACATAAAATATATCAAGTTCTTTAGTAGGAGTAAGAAATATTGTTCCTTCTTATAGTTAGAATCTAAATTATTTGATTATTTTCTTATCCACTCCCTCCCTCAGCATGAAAAGGCACGTGTGCACACACATGTGTATGTGTGTCTGTGTGTTAGTGTGTGTTTCTGTGTATGCCTATGTGTTTGTACCTGTGTGTTTGTGTATATATCTGTGTGTATGTATGTATGTATATCTGTGTGTGCCTTTGTGTTTGTGAGTGTGTGTGTGTGTCTATGTGTCTATGCTACATGTGTGGCAGAGGAGGGCATCCGATCCCCTAGAGCTGAGTTGTAGGCAGTTGTGAGCTGAGTGCTGAGAGCTGAAGTTGGGTCCTCTGCAAAAGCAGTACTTGCTCTTAACTGCTGAGCCATCTCTCCAGGCAGTGAAAGGTTTTATAACACAGTGAAGAACGTAGGTAACATAAAAGAAAGCATGCATTCACTTTAATTGGTTCAAATCCCCAGCCAATAGAATCAACTTTTCTACATTCAGCTTTTTAGGAGGAAAAGGATAAAACTTGAAAAGCCTTTGTGCCATTCATTTGTAGGAAGGTCCTTGGGAGAATAAATTGGACTAAGGGTTGTTGTTTTCAGTACATATAGCTAACAGTAAGACTTGGTGTCCAGGAACACAGAGCTGGAGGCTGTTCTCTTCAAGCCTCTGGAATCATCACGTACATTTAAAGGAAATGGCTTTCAGTAGCAGTATGAAATGAACTTGAATTAAATAGAAAATTGTATTATGCCAGCATGTTTCTGTTGTATTTTCAGTAACTTTTTCTGTACTGTGTGTCTTTCATCTATCCCCTGACACAGATGAGGGAGCCCTGGTCAGAGCGGCCAAGCAGCTGAATTTTGTTTTCACTGGAAGGACACCTGACTCAGTCATCATAGATTCAGTAGGTCACTCAACATTTTAAAGGTGTTTTCAACTTAAGCGATGCATATGCACAACTACAAAGATAAGGCAATAAGAAAAGATTTCAGTAAAATAGAAGCTCCCCACACCGGAAGCAACTGCTTGCTATTCTCATGTCTATTTCTTTAACCATTGATACATTTCAAACTTTAAACAAATGTAATGCTGATGGTCTAGTTGGTAGTCTATACTGATTCTTCAAAAATGGAAGTATCTGCTGATTTTCCATTCTGCTAAATGAGGATGTATCGCTCTTGAATCATCTTCCCACTTGTTTTCCCTTCTCCATAGTCCACCATGTTTATAATTATTACAGTTTTATTATGAACTACTCAGAATGATGGTGGCATAGGCCTGTTATCTGGCACTTGGGAGGTGGAGGCAAGAGGATCAAGATTTCAAGGATACAGTGAGCTTAAAGGCAGCTTGGGCTACATGAAATCTGTCTTTTTGAAAAAATAATAATAATTATTCAGCCAATTTTTTAAGTGGGTAGTTTTTTGCTATTTTATTTTTTTTTATTTTATGTGTAGGAATGTATTGCCTTCATGTATGTAAGTGCACCTGAGTTGTGCAATGCCCCCAGAGATAAGAAGAGGACATATAATTCCCCTGGAACTGTAGTTATAGATGGTTGTTAGCCACCATGTGGGTGCTGAGAATCAAACCTGGGTCCTCTGCAAGAGCAACCAGTGCTCTTAACCACTGAGCCATCTCTCCAGCCCCTTAAGTGGGTAGTTTTGAACAGATGTGTCACAACAGGTGATCTCTGAAGGACCGCGGGAAAATCCCAGGTTAGACATCAAGGAAATGCAAAGCCACAAAGCACTACTACCTACTATGTACCCACCATGAAGGCCAAAGGAAAACTATTGACAGTAACAAATGTAAAAGTTTTGTTAAGAATTTTCCAATAAAGGTAAATTTACCCCGATGCAGCAATTATGCTTAGTTCTCAGTGACACAGGAGAAGTGAAAGTTTGCATCCACTAAGACTTGTAATGGCATATTCAATACAGTACCTTTGGATCTGATGGCCTCTTCTGTCCTCTGAGGGCATTGCACAACACGGGTGCACATAACTACATGCAGGCAGTACACTCATACACATAAAATAAAAATAATAAATAAAA
>NW_008332097.1:800807-805423 GCF_000622305.1 Nannospalax galili
ATGTAGACCAGGCTAGCCTTGAACTCACAGAGCTCTGCCTGCCTCTGCCTCCCGAGTGCTGGGATTAAAGGCATGCACCACCACGCCCGGCAAATAAAATATTTTTTAAAAAATAAAATAAAATAAAAAAGAAAGGGATCAATACAGTACCTTTATCAAGTCATACAGCTTTATTCATGGTTACCCCAAACTGGAAACAAACCAACAGCTCATCAGCAGGAGAGGGGATGAGCAGACTGTGGTATCACCTGACAATGGGAATAGCTAAACAATGAAAACAAAGGAGTTTGTGATTCATTAGCAATGCAGATGAATCTCAAAAACATTTGAGAGGGAAAATGCCAAGCACAAAGGATCACATCCTTTTGAATTTCATTTGTATGCTGTTTGAGATGGAGCAGAAGTGATTTATAGTGATAGAATTTAGAACAGTGATTGCCTCAAGCCAGGGAAGGGATTGGTTGGAAATGGTACAAGGGAATGTATGGGTCAGATGTTTCTGCATCTTCATCAGAGTGGTGTTTACACACACCGTACCTTTATCAAGTTGTGCAGCTTTCATTGAATCATATATGTACGAGCTCTGTATTTTATTGACTGTAAATGATACCTCATTTTAAAAAATCATTGTTTCTGTTATACCTGCACATGTATTAGAGCTAGACATCATCACATTTAGTATTTTTCTTTTTTCTGTATGTCTTTCCTAACACAGATTATTTCTTTTTTAAAAGATTTATTTATGTGTATAAATATTTGCCTTCATGTATGTTTGTGCATCACATGTGTATCTAGTACAGGCAAAGGCCAGAAGAGAGCATTGTATCCCCTGGAACTGGAGTTACTGCTGCCATGTGGGTGCTGGGAACCGAACCCAGGTCCTCTAAGAGCAGCCAGTGCTCTTAACCACTGAGCCATATTTCCAGCCCCATTAAAATCATTTCTTAAAGATACATTTTTCCTACAGGTAAATCTTGCACCTTTTTTGTTTCATTTTCTTCCCATGTCTGCTTGGTCCCCAGACCTTCTTAGTTACTGATAGAACAGTCCCACCAGGTATCTGTTCTGTCCTCCAGTCTTTCTGGGCTTCAGTTGTTCTAAGGCCTGTTTCTGTGACACTTGGGATTCTTTTTGGCCCCCTTCTGTTTTACTATTTTCATTAATCTGAGAGTTTACTAAATTCTCTTTTGTATTTCAGAAGGAAAAAAAATGTGTTTGTGTTGACATTTTACAATAAAATTTCATGAGCAGAGATTATTTCCAAGAGGCCTAAAACATCTCCAATTCCTTTCTTCCACAGCTGGGGCAGGAAGAACGATATGAATTGCTCAATGTCCTGGAGTTCACCAGGTAAACACACCTGCTCTGTAATTTGTGTGGATAAGATAAATTTTCATCCTTAAAAAAAAAAGAAGTCCATTATAAAATAGCTAGAATATATACTTTGCTTTATTTAAGTACAATTTTAAGATCTTCAGTGCATTTTTAATTACATATCTGTAGATAAGTCATACACGGCTTTCTTCAGATGTCACACTGCATGACTTCTGCTCCCAGTTCAAAAATCTTTTTGAAATACAACTCTTTGGATAACAAATATAGGATAGGACCAAGGGTCTCATGTCTAGAGTGTTAGCTATGGTATAACAAATACCTGAAATAGTCACCTTCTAAAGAGAAGTTTATTTTGCTCACTTTGGAGGTTCTACTCCATGATCAACCAACTTAGTTACTTTGGACCCGTAGTGAGGCAATACATGAGGCAGAAGCATGGAAAAGAACAAGCCTGGTCGGTCACCTCATGGCCAGGTGGCCCTACTAACAGGGTCTCATAAGAAGACCTCAGCACTCAAGAGGCAGAGGCAGGTGAATCTCTGTGAGATTGAGGCCAGGCTGGTCCGCATAGCAAGTTCCAGGCCAGATGGGGCTACAGGGAGACCCTGTTTCAAAAAAAACAGAGCAAAGAAGGGAAGCAAAGAAGGAACAAACACAAGAACAAAGAGGGAACAGTCTCACAGTCCTGTTCACATTGCACCCACAGTGACCTGCAGGCCTCCCCAAGGCTCCACCTTTCACAGGTTCTACCATCTTGTAGTAGCACCTCTCTGAGACCCAGCCTCCAGCACATGGACCTTTGGAGAAGATTTAAGTCCCAAACTATAGCAGCTGGTAACCTAGAAAGATGGTTCACTGAGAGGTAGCAAGATTCATGTGGAATGAAATTAGTAAGACTCAGAAAGCTGCTGTTTTGTGTGTGTTCATTATGCCTGCTTGTCTGAGGTTTCAAAAGCCACATCCATAGCCCTGTAAATCAGGAGTTACCATCTAGCAGAAATGACCAAAAAGCCAAGTGATTGTCCTGCCTACTTTATTTCTTAAAGAGAAATAATATCAGCTGTGGTAGTTTCCTCCTCACTATGACAAGATAGATCCCTGACAGAAGCAACATAAAGAGAGATTTATTTTGGCTGACGTTTTAAAGAGATGGAATCCATCATGACAGGGAAAGCAACGTGCCTGGGACTTCATGTCTGGCAGCAGGAGCTTGTAAAATGTCTGTTATATATGGATGAATTAAGAAGCAGGAGAACTCAGAGCCAGAAGAAGGCCAAGCTATAATCCTGAAGGCCTTTTCCCCATTGATCCCTTCATCCAAGTAGGCCCCATCTCCTAAAGTTCTCACCACTTCTTAAAACAGTACCACTAACTGGAGACCAAATGCAATATCGATTATGTTATCAGAAGGCTGAATGTGGTGGCATATACCCATAATGCTAGCAAAAGGATCACAAGTTCAAGGCTTCCCTGGGCTATGGAATAAGTTTAAGGCCACAACTTAATAACCTGTCTTGAATATGAAATGGACTGCAAATGTATGTCAGTGGTGAGTGTTTGACTAGCATGAGCAAGTACTGCGAAAGGTGGAGGGGATTTGATAAAAGAAAGGCTTTGTTCTTAAAGACATAGAGGGCAAAGAAAAAAGTAATAAATAGCCCAGAGCCAAGAGAAATTTGAAGAGAGTGGCCTTCTCTATCAGAGACCACTGCATGGTTAGGTGATGGGAAGGTTGAAAAGTACCTGTTGAAGGCCGGGCGTGGTGGTGCACACCTTTAATCCCTGGACTCACGCTCAGGAGTCAGAGGCAGGTGGATCTCTGTGAGTTTGAGGCCAGCCTGGTCTACATAGTGAGTTCCAGGACAGCTGCGGCTACAGGGAGACCCTGTCTCCAGAAGACAAAAAAAAAAAAAAAAAAAAAAAAAGTACCTGTTAAATATAGCTATTCATTAGAATGGTGAAGAGGGAAGGAAGGGATAAACTAGAGCTTGTTCATGGACAAGCAGAATCCTTTATAGAAAGAAAAGGGGCAGTTCACCAGAGAACAGCTTGATTTTGTAGTGATACTACTGAGAAAGTGGAACAAGAGAGATTCACAGACACATGCAAGGAAGGCCTCTGATAAAAGCAGAAGTATTTTCCCCCTGTCAAGAAGATGGAGGAGAGGGTGCACACATAACCAGATATGTAGGCTTTTGAAATGAGGGAGGAGCCAGGTGTGGGGGCGCATACCTTTAATTCCAACACTTAGGAGGCAGAAGCAAGTGGATCTCTGTGTGATCCAGGCCAGCTGCGGCTACAGAGAAACCCTGTCTTAAAAAAAAATAAAATAAAAGCAGCAACAACAAAAAAGGAGAGATTCAAGATGTCAAGGTAAATTCCAGAAACTCAGAATCTAAAGGCCGAAGGGAGCATGGAGGGCTTGGAGAATGAAGATGTGTGCTAAGGTCTTGCAGAGGAAAGGAGCCAGCCCCTTGGAGAATGGAGTGTGCACGTAGGCAGTGTAGAGACCTCAGCTCTGGATAGCACATATTTATTCATCTCCATGACTGGGTGACTTTTCCCCACAACGGCCACTTTACTCTGCTGTAGCTCAAAAGAAGGATTTCTAGTCATATTTGGAGGTTTTGCCTGGAGAATTAAATTGATGAGTTTGGAACCATTAATTGGAAACTGGATTGAGAATGATGTGAATCAAGAAAGGTGGAGTTAGCATGTACAGGGGAGCCCAGATCTTCTCTATTCCTAAAGCATGGTCCCACTATATCTGAAGTTTCACTTTCCCATGGTCATTCACACTTTTTTGGGGGAGGGGGTCTTTTTGAGACAGGGTCTCCCTATAGTCCCAGCTGGCCTGGAACTCACTATGTAGACCAGGCTAGCTCGAACTCACAGAGCTCCGCCTGCCTCTGCCTCCCAAGTGCTGAGATTAAAGGCAAGCAGCACCATGCCCAGCACACTTTTAAAATATAAAATGGAAAATTCTAGAAACAAACAATTCCTGTTTTAAATCTTTTACTAAAGCATATTGTTAAATTATTCTTTATTAATCATTGTTGTTAATTCTTATTATGTCTAATTAATTAAGCATTGTCATAGGTATATATGTATAAGAAAACTATATTATTAGGTTGATGCTATCCCCAGTCTCAGGCATCTATTGGAGGTCTTGGACTATATCCCTAGTAAAGGGACTGCCATTATCATTACAAACAATGAGGGATGCTTATATTGTTTCTTAAAGTGGTAGTATTTGCCTTTATGTGTGGTTATGCACTTAA
>NW_008332097.1:805741-831823 GCF_000622305.1 Nannospalax galili
TATATATATAATGTAACTTTCAGAGGCACCCAGTTACACACCTAGAGGATTATATGTATCTGTAACAAATGTGACTTGAATTTGGTCAAATTAATTTTTTCACTGTGAGTATTCAATTCTGTATGACACAACAAATGTATCTACGTAGATCCTCAGTAACATGACCCATTATGGAAAACTTCTTTATCTCAGTGCTAGGAAAAGAATGTCAGTGATTGTTCGCACTCCATCTGGGAAGTTACGGCTTTACTGCAAAGGAGCTGTAAGTTTTTATTTTTGTCTTTTACAGTTCTGATTTATGATGGTTTATGATATACATGTTAAGCATGCTGCTATGGAAATATAACACAGATGTTTAACATGAAGTTGCTGACATCCACTTTTTCTGGTGTTTTATATTAATAGCATTCAGCCTCTTCTGGTGAAATGTGAAATTCCTTCTGGGTAAATTTGGTGCACTGAAAAAGTTTGGCATAGGTTACTTTCTTAATTCAATTTTTAATGCATAATATTTGAGGTTTATTTTATATAAACTATGTTAACATATGACTAAATACAGAAATTTTTAGATTGTATTAGAATGTAATGATACAGTACAATTTTAATATACTTGTTTAAGGACTGAGGAAATGGGGGCAGAATTGGCTCACAATTATTGCTGTAATTTCTTGTTTGGTGATGGCCATTTGTCTTGTTTTACTTACAACAGAAATTTCTGATTATTGGTTGGCTTCAGGATATTGGTAGATTATAGTGGCATAAATATTATTATGCATTCTAATTGAATTTTCCTAGTTAAAATATGTTTATACTCAGGAAAATGAGAAACCTACCAACCAGGGCCCTTTTCTTACTGTTGTTAAAATCCTCTTGAGTTGCCCTTTCCTGGTAAGGACTTTGTACATTCCCCAGCTGGGAATTTTACTACTTTAAATAGAATCAATAACTTTGCTCTATTCCTTGGAAACTAGGAAACTAAAGTTATGAAGGCCAAACCCTTTATTTAAATTTCTGTTCATAATGATGAATGCCTTGGTTTTAAAACACTGCGACGTTATTTGAATGCCATTGGTTTTAGAGCACTTTGGTAGAATTATTTCATGTCTCTTGAGTTAGTTATACAGTTCCTTTGTTTTTGTGTGCCCATTAATTCAAACACCTCACATATATTCACTGTGAACATTTTATCACCAGACTTCGAACCGGATTTTAGAGATATGAAGATAAGACCTAAGTCGTGTCAGGAGCTAGGACTAGCCAAAGAAATACAAATAAAGATTAGGATGCAATGCAAAGTGCATGGTACAGATCTTCCACGTTCCTATGGTATCATACACAGTAAGAGAATAAAAAGAAACTTTAAATCAAATAGCTGAATATAGGGCAGGCAGAAAGGTGGGTAGGACTTGCATTTGGGTAAAGATGGTCATTTTGGTTGGATTGGGTTGAGTTTGTGCCCCAACCCTAATCCCTGTGCTCAACAACTATACTTTTTTCTTGATCATTCTGTTGAGATTTCAAAAGATGGTTCAAGGCTGAAAACAGATGCACACAGAGCTTCCAGTTGGACCTTACCAACTCTTTCAAAAGTTGCTAGGAAGGATGGAGATAGACACAGACAAGACTGGGGAGAAAGATTTAGGACTTAGTAATTGCCTGTTCACAGGTGCGGAGGGAAAGGGTTATCTAGGGTCACTTCTGCTTGACTTAGTGAGTGAGCCAATAGCACTTAGCAAGATAGAGAGTTGGGAGCTACACAGGGGTCATCAGGTACAGAAGCCTGGGTTTCATGGGGAAAGAAATCTGGGTGGAATGGGCTAGAGAAATGGCTCAATAGTTAAGAGCACTTGCTGCTCTTCCAGGGAACCTGCTCAGTTCCTGGCACCCACATTTGGCAGTTCACAACTGTCTGTAACTCCAGCTCCAGGGGAACTGACACCTTCTTCTGGCCTTTCTGGGTAGCTGCGCGTGCACGCACACACACACACACAAACAAATAAATAAATAAATAAATAAATAAATAAATAAATAAATAAGGCTTTTTTAAAAGAAATCTAGCTGGACGTGGTGGTACACACCTTTAATCCCAGCATTCAAGAGACAGGAGACTGGGCATCTCTGTGAGATTGAGGCCAGCCTTGTCATAGCAAATTCCAGACCAAACTGGGGCTACATAATGAAACTCCATGTCCAGAGTCATGGCAATGATAAATCTAGACTCACAAGGAAGGCATATATATTGAGCCCAGTAGAAATATCAAATCAGCGTGGTTCATTGAACTAAAGCCTTGAGCTGGGTGGGTAAGTAGGAGTCACAGACTCTAGATTCAAAATCAAGGAGTGTCTAGAGTTTGGATTCTGTGGGACCATGGAAGCAGGTAATACTGAATGTAATCTCGGGTGCAGGCAGCCTCCATACCCCAAAACCAAGGCCAAGTGGTGAGCTTCCTGATCATGCGAAGAAAGCTCATGCCAGCCTCTGCATGAGATCCTAAAACATGCGGTTTGCATGCAGGCCAAGAGAGCAGAGCAAAGCTCAGAGGTCCATGAGGAAATCTCAGTCCAGAGGAGACAGTGAGCAACATTACCTGTAGAAACCTGAACTCACCTCAGAGGTGATCATTTGTGTAGGCCACTCTGACAAGGCATGTTTGGGATCTCAATATGATAAAGAAATTGGAACTATTTTAGCAAAAATAAATTGGGAAGGGGACTTAGTATACATGCAAGATGAATTAGAAATCTTAAATTTTTTTTAAGAATAAGATGTAAATTCAATACAGTTGAGTTGAGAATAAAGTTAGAAGACAGCACTGAAAATTCCACATAAAATACAGCATAAAGAGATAGTGACTATGTAGGTTTGTATGATTTATTTTTTCCTATTTTTTTAAGATTTTCTATGATAAATATTTTGCTTTGTTTTTAAATAAAAATAGGATGCATATACAGTATATACTATATTTGTAAAAGTAGCCAACTTGAGTAAAGTTATACAAACAAAAATTTATACCAAAACACAAGAACGCTACTCTAAAACTTCTATACAAGAGAAAAAAATAGAAACTTGACTAATACACTTAAATGCTTTGGGAACCTTAAAGTGACTGAAAATTCAAAGTAGGTATCTTTTAAAATCCTGTACCATATACAAAACAAACCACATAGGAAATTAGTTATTCTTAGCAATTCACTACATCAGAGGCAAAGTTTAGTTAATTCTGAATGGTACCTAATGTAGAAAATATTTGTGTATATAAGTATGACAGGGACTGATGATTTGGCTCAGTAGTTAGGGCACTTGCTGCCAAGCTTACCACTTGAGTTCAGTTTCCCAGGACCCACATGGTAGAAACACAGAACTCACTCCCAACAAGTTATCCTCTGATCTCCACATGATCACCTTGATGCATGCCCATTCACATATCCACATACACACAAACAAATAATTAAATGAATAGATACAAGTGTCTCATGCCTTTGACACAATCGAAGCCAAGAGGACCCAAGTTCCATGCAGCAGGTTAGTTGTATAACCTGCTGATAGAGAATCTGATTTATTGATGGTAATTGGCTAATTTACCATGTCAAAATCAAGCAAAACTATCTAAGCATGTTGGCCTGTGCCTAGCACCCCAGCACTTGGGGCAACTGCGGCAAAGAAAATCACTATGAATTCCAGAACAGTCTGAACTAAGGTGTAAGACCCTGTCTCAAAAAAAAAAAAAAGTCAAAACTGTAGAATAGCAAACCAAGATGTACACACCATGTACGTCCTAAGAACAAAAAACGGGAAGGGATTTTATGAAGATAAATCTGTGCAAGCTTTTGTAAAGAAATTTCACTGCTACTTGGAACAGCTTGGAGAAGCTGGCAAATGTCCATATGTAAAGTTAGTCTGAAAAGTCATGGCTGACTGTTCATTTGACAGTTATTAAGTAAAATTAGTCTTAAAGCCCTGGTGTGTTGCAGCAAACTGATTCTAGGAATCAGTCTCCTGGAGCAAGCATCTGGGACCTACGTGTTTTCCCCTGCCATTCCATCTCAGTGGGATATGATACTTCATTTTGAAAAATTATTTTCACAACAGTGCACTAATACAGAAAATTTCAGCATAAACTGCAGTAAATAATTATGGAAGACCTCTTTTCTTTAGACTACTGCCAAATCCTGATGTTTGCATATTATGACACAGTCTTCATCTGGCAACATCAAATTGTGGTAATCTAAATAAATGATATTTCAAGATGATTGAGGACCGCATCAATTATTTTATCTTTAAAATATGTGTGTATGCGTGTGTGCATGCGTGCGTGCGTGTGTGTGCGTGTGTGTGTGTGTGTGTATGTGTGTGTGTGTGTGTTTGGGGAAGGGCTGGGGAGGTAGCTCAACAGGTAAACTACTTGCCATGTAAGCCTGAGGACCTCAGTTCCATCCTCAGAACCCACATTAAAAAACACAAGAATGACAGCACAAACTTGTAATCCCAGCTTTGGGGAGGCAGAGACAGGAGGATCCCTGGGGCCTGCTAGACAGCCATGTTGCCAAACTGGCAAGCCCCAGGACCCAGTGAGAGACCCTGCCACACTAAAACAGGTGCACAGCTCCTGAAGAAAGACACCAGAGGTTGATCTCTGGCCTCCACACAGACATGTATACACATGCACACATACCTGCACACATGTACACACACACACACACACACACACACACACACACAAATATGTTTTTTAATACAGAGCCAATTTTGAACTTCATTCAGTCTAAAAAAACAAATAGGAGCCACGGGTGGTAGCACATGCCTGTAATCACAGCATTTCGGAGGTAGAAACAGGACAATCAGAGTTCAGGGTCATCCTCAGCTGCATAGTGAGTTCAAAACCTGCCTGAGCTACATGAGACCCTGCCTCAAAAAAACAAAGTAAAAGACAAGAAGAAAAATCCCACCACCTTTAAAATGAACATACAACAGTGATGAATTATTAATCATGAGTTTAACTTTCCTCAAAGCCCTAAGCTCTTACACAGTGACCATAATTTGGCTGTACTGTACCATCCTCAAGAGCTCACTGTGATATTCTACTTTTTCTTTGCTAAGGGTCAGGATATATGATAACTAAATCCCCTGAGGGTTTGCCGTAAGTTCTAAGTCTGACCTGAAGTTGTATATATCTTCTAGTATCTGTGGAGGAACCTCTTTCACTCCTAAAAAAAAAAAAAAAAAAAAAAAAAATGTGCCTGGCACTTGATAATGTAGCCCTCTAAATAAAGTGTGTCTGTCTAGGTATTTTTCATGTGCAAGCCTGACCAGCCATGTGTGACTGTCATTTGAAACCATGTTTACTGCAGAAGGTACATTTTCTCCCTTGCTTTTTCTCAATACCACAAAGAAGAAAGAAACTTACTTGATCCTATTCTAAGCACCAGTTTCTTCCACTAGTATGTTTAGACATGGCAGAATTTAACCTCCTTCTTTTTTTTACTTTTTTCAGAGTTTTCTCCGTTAGAAAAATGGCCTCTGTTAACTTTATGGAAATTTTTATTAACCTCTGTAAAAAAAGAGTTCATAAGTTATAATTTTCCTTCCCAGGAAGTAACCATAAGGGGAAACTATCATTGCCTTTTCTTGTTTCCTTTCCCATTCCACCACTGAAAAATGAAAAGAGATTCATAATTGGGGCTTGGGCTATTCCATCTGCTATGAGGTCACTTGTTCTGTTTCTCTCAGGGGTCCTAAATCAGACTCCATTAGTTGGCTTCCAAATCTCAGCCCTGAGACTAGAGACCCCAAAGTGGGTACTGCCACTGAGACAGTAATTGCAGATAAATGATTTATTTTTTTCCTGGTCTAATAAAAAGTTGTGAATACTAAAGTTCTTAAAAACATTAATCCAAAGCCACTGAATAACTAAGGGAACAGTGGCGATTTATAATGGAGCAAGAAGTAGAGAAACATAAATGGTGCATAAAGTTAAAGCCAAAAATGACCCAGAAATTTTACAGATCGGGCCAACTGAGTCTTAAAGCCAAAGTGGTGTAGCCAGAAGCAACCTGTCTAAGGCAGCTCCAGGTTGTCAGATGTGTTTCATGCCGTCCCCACCAGGGCATTTTATAGTCCTGTGTCGCCTCAGGTTGGTTCCTTTGTGAGTTCAGGCCCCCTAAAAGTATTCTCATCCCTGGAAGGTTCTCTGGTTGGACAAACTTTGGGTGCATACGGGATTCTTGAGACTCCACCACACTGGGGGTACGGGACAGGGCAGGATCTTTGTCAGTCTAGCATTTCCCAGTCTTTTCTGAGTTCCAAACACATTGCAGAATTCTACAAAACCTTCAGGTATTAGAGCTCTTGCAGTATTTTACACAGCCAAGGGTGTCAGAACTCCTGATCCTCCTGCCTCCACATCCCAGATGCTAAGACTACAAATGTGTGCCACCAAGCCCAGTACCTTCTCTGTTCTTTCCACCAATTCCAGATTACCTCTGATACCCACTACAATGCAAACATTATATGTAAATAGTTCTATTATACTGCTTTGGGAATTATCACAAGAAAAAGTGTGTGTGTTCTGCACAGACACAACCCTTACAGGCCTAACTACATTTTCTCTCTGTAGCTTGATTGAATCAATGGATAAAAAGCCAACAGGCTCAGCTGTTTTTCTTCCTGCCTTTAGGAAATTATTGTTACTTATAGACAGAATTATTTTGTGCTTTAAAATACTTAAATGTTTCAATACAGATTTGGTACTGATAATGTTGCCAACCTTAATTTTTTGTAAAAGCCCCAATGCTTAATTAAGTATATCATACCTTCTGCTTATTTATCAGGACACAGTCATTTATGAACGACTTGCAGAGACTTCAAAGTACAAAGAAATTACCCTCAAACATTTAGAGCAGTTTGCTACAGAAGGTAAGCATTGTGTGGACATAAAACTTGACTGAGATACAAAGAAATCATGTACTTTTGATATTTCCTGCAGGGTCATTTACAATTTTACTTTGAGATTACTAAAGTGAAACATTCATTGTTGTTGATAGCTTAGATATTCCTATACACTATTCCCACACAGGGTGTTTTTAGTTTTCTATTAAAATGCTGAGAGTTGGCTCCCATTTGAGGTAGTAGAACTTGTAAATCTCAGTTATTAGAATGGATATCATTTAAAGTGGAAATAGTTTACCTCGTGTCTCATGGAATTAGTTAAGAAAAAAATAAAAGAACTGAGTTATTCTAATCTGAACCATAAAAAAGAAATAAATACCTATATGACTATTAAAATGCTATAATATCATAACTTAACACTTTTATTGAGTCCTACCACATACCAGGCTCTGTATGAGGCCACAGAATCCCTGGTAAACACACTTGGTCTTGTATTTGTCCTCCTGAAATGTGTGATGTGTGCGGCAAGCAGTGCAGGGTCTCAAGAGATGTTGTGGCTTAGATGTGGAGGGACGTGAGAGTGGCTAAGCATTAGGTTCAGTGACTAGGAGAGTGTGCAGAGTTTTATCTCTACATGGGGTATCAGTAGTCACCGCATGCCTAAATCTTCCATTTCAATTTTCACTCCCGTTTAGTCTGGAACATTTGCCAAATGGCACCAAGCCTGGCCCCTGATCAAGTCCTTGTTCCTTTATAATCCAGGCTGAGAAAAAAAGGGAATGTTTTTAAAGACCTCAGACTCCACCCCCCACACCCCCAAAAAGAGAAAAGTATGCTCTGGAAAACAAGAACACAAAGAGTCTCTTTTCCAAGTTGGAGACTTGTGTGTCCCTCAGCTGGGTGTGGCAGGTTCCACCTGCCCAGTATACAGGCCATGCAGGCTGGGTTTGGTTAAGTTTATAGTGAAGAGGGGGAGGTCTGGATGCCTGGATACCTCCACTCAGATGACAACATTTGAGACTCCTGGCTCCTCCATTTTGAATTGACTTGGTCCCAGCTCCACCCCATGCTTTCCGGCCCCAGTGAAGGACACTTATACTCCATTGCTATCCCCAAATACGTTTTCCAGCCAAGTTTCAAAAAGAGAAAAACATGCCATAGTATAGCCCCAGAGATTTAAGTTCTACCACTTAATCCAGTAGTCAGTAGCCCTGCTCCTTTGTCAGAGTCCTCTGGACGCTTCACGTTCTGTGTTCATTGCTTCTTGCTTTTGACCTGTTCCACAGAACCAGGTTTTACTGGACTTGAGATCACAAGGCCTCGTGTTTGGTCTTAGTCAACAGAAGTAAAGACCTGGAATGGGTGTTGTCTTCTTGCAAGCTAGATGGCCGATCCTTGCATGACTGACATGGGCTTTGCCTGCCCGTCTCCCAATCCAGCTACCTTTTTCTAGCTGTGAAGCAAGTTTTGAAATTGACAGGCATTGAGACCTGGGGTTGCATCACCTCACACATCAGCCTTGACTGCTTTCCCAGGGTGTGTCTCTCAACTATACTTTGTCTTTTTTTACTACAGATTTACAGAGGTAAAGAACATTAATTCATACAGCTACATGTTCCGGTAAGAGGAATGTGGCTCTCCCATAGATCCTACCGGAGTCTCTCTCTTCCCTCCTTACAATACTATAGACTAGAACATCACTTTCCTGATGCAGCCACTGTGCTCATGATAGTTACAGTATGAAGAGCTTCGGTCTAATACAGGAGAGCCACAAGAAAATCTATGAAACATTGTCATCACACTGTAGGAGTATTTGGGGATTTTTGCCTGGAGTGGGAGTGACAGGACTAAGCAATGACTTGAAGAGTGGAGTCTTAAAGTAGATGCAGGGCAGACAGTGGAAGTGTATTGGGGAAAGGAAGGTGAAATGGAGAAAGAGTGGCCAACACGAGGGAAGACCCTGGTAGGTCATCAGACAAGGACTGTAGAGTGTGGTTGTGGGAGCTGTACTCTGGGTTTGGACTTCACCCTGGGGAACAACTGGAAGATTCTAGGAGAACAGCTTGATAAGATGAGCTTTTAGAAAAGTCACCATAGGTGTGAAGGATGGATTAAAGGGGCTGGGAATTGGAAGCAAGCCATGAAAGTTAAAATCAGGGAGAATGTCTGTAGACATTTTATACTGATGTTTTGTCAGAGTTGAACTGGATATCAGTGAATTGTTGGAATCCAATGAGACTTTTCTTTTTTTCATATTTTAAATATTTTATTGTTTTTGTTTTATGTGTATGAGTGTATTGCCTACCTGTGTGTAAGTGCACCCATGCTGTGCAATTCCCCTAGAAGTCAGAAGAAGGTATCGAATCCCCTGGAACTGGAGTTACAATTGTTAGCCGCCATGTAGGTGCTGGGAAATGAACCTGGGTCCTCTGTAAGAGCAGCCAGTGCTCTTAACTGCTGAGCCATCTCTCCAGACCCCCAGCAAGACTTTTCAAAATGGCTTGTTAAATAATGAAAATGTCAGACTATGGACTAAATCTTTTGTTTGGGGTGTGCTGCCTTTTGCAGGGCTGAGAACTTTGTGTTTTGCTGTGGCAGAGATTTCTGAGAGTGACTTCCAGGAGTGGCGTGCTGTTTATGACCGTGCATCCACGTCTGTGCAGAACAGGCTGCTCAAGCTGGAGGAGAGCTATGAGCTCATCGAAAAGGTGCGTGGTAGAGTAAGGAAAAGTGGGTTTCTCTGTGTGCCAAGGAACCATTAGTATCAGAAGCAAGGTACTTTAGCATAGGATTTACTCTTGATTCTCAAGATCTAAGCCTTAATAAGTACTAATATGATCTAAAATTTTGCTGCAAGGACCCCAGGATTAGGCATTACTGTATACAGGTCTTTGCCCTTTCCAGTTCTGCATCATGGTTTGACCACTCTAGCAATCCCTCTGCCGCTGTATTCCATTGCTTTCACACCACTGTGGACCTGGGGCATGCACATACACACACACATGCACATTCACACACAGGCACATACACACAGGTGTGCATTTAGAATTAACAAGTTTGTATGATGTTAAGTGATACAGATTTGTGAATTTATAATGAACACTAAATAATTCACCAATAAAAAGTCAGTGCTCAGACCTGCATCTGTTGTGTTGTGCTCACATACCCTGTTCCTTATCATCTGTCGGAACTGTCAGTGTCTTCATTTTACAGTTAAAGAAACCAAATCTATTCAGCTTGAAGGTGATGGATACTCTGTGGTTGGAGCTGTATCACTAGTAAGAACCTTTGCATCCTTAATTAACGATACCAAATATTTTGTTAGTACTTTCTGTATGCCAAGTAGTATTATTGGTGGCCCTTTCATCTATTAACATACTTAATCCTCTGAGGTACTAAATATCCCTACTTAAAAATGAAGAAATCAAGGCAACAGAGAGGTCAAGTCATTTGACCAAGATCAAAGAGCTCATGAAAGGATCAGCCAGACTTCTGCCCTATGCTCTAAGATATTCCACACAGTAGCCTCTACACAGTAGCCTCCAGTTGCCTGATTCCCTCAGCTGTCTTAGTTTGTGTGCAGCAAGGAATCAAGTGAGCCTTTGACCTGCAGTTTACCTGATCTTGCCTATAGGTGGGTAAAGGCTGACACTCTTTCCTTGTGTTATCAAACTAAGTACTTCCTGTGTTGGAAGGCAACACATACCACAGACATCCTGGGACTAGATCCCCTCCACTCACCCTCATTCCACAGCACTCCCCACATCCTCCCCTTTATATAGCACTATGGAATACCTTGTTCTAGCTGCAGGTGGTTTTTCTGACACGTGGAGTTGCCACATGTAATTCCAGATAGTGTTCTGTTGTCTTCTTTGAACACTGTGATCACTTTAAGGATGATGGCTTGTTAATTGCATTATATTGCATTATGTATCCCTTAAATTTATATATAAGAAAATATCTAGATGCTCTATATAATACAGAGAGATGTAAATGTGTAAATTTATGTCTACACATTCCCCTCTTATATTTGAACTTAACTTTAATTCTGTGGGAGTCCAGACCCTCCCACTCCTGCACCCCAATCTTAAAGGTATACACACCAGCCAGAGGCTTGTTATACATTGGTTTATGAATGCCTAGCTCTCTTTTGTGCCACTTCCTAAGATATTTATACATGACCTTTCCTTTGAATATCCTGTGGTAAAATAAAACAATCTAAAATCAAGGCTGTAATCTCCTTTACTCTCTCCAACCAGTCACATGTCTAAAAGGACTCAACTGTGATTAAATTTTAATCTTTCATTTTTCTTAGTACTGAAAAAAAAAGTAATTCTTCCATTTAGAAATATCTTCTTTTTGTCTACTTTTCTACACAGCATGAATCTAACGTAGCCTTTCCCCTGTGCTATTGATGTAAATTAGCAGAGTGTCACTAAAAATAAGTTTGATAATGGAGTCTAAGCAGATTGGTTTCTACTTGAAGCAAGTATAGAAAATTCTGGATATACTTTTAATATACCCCCAAAATCTTGCTCTTATAAATTATAAATTCAACTTTCTAACTTGAGACTTTTTTTTTTCTTATTTATTATCTATAATTAAAAACTACCCACTTTCAACCAAAATACCTGTTCAACCTTTTTCCAGCAGAGGGCGATCATGAGTTAACATTGAAATTTTTGTTTCCTGGGGAAATCCTTTAAAAGCTTTTTTTGTATATATATTTAATACACAAATACAGAAACCTCCATATGGCTGCCTCTTAAAGGAATGAAAAAATGAATTCAGAGATAACTAATCTTTAGGTTTTACTTTGTGATAAGTATGTTTCTAAATCTAAGACCCAGAAAGGTGAAGAGATGGGGCCAGCCCATTCCAAAAGAGGGCAGCTTTCTGTACCCTTTGCTATTCCTGCAAGTGGGTTCCCCTTTCCTCATTCCTTTCATCAACGTTCACTAAATGGTACTAGATCACAGGGCTGCACAAGCCAGTGAGAAGACTCCCTAGGCCTCTGGGTAACACCATGGTCCACACAGATTCCTAAAGTCTGAAGGAAGTGTTCAGAGAGATGGTAACATTTGAAATGACTCTCAAAAGATTTTTTGCCAGCTCAAGGAGAACAGTAATCTTTGGTGGGTTGAGGGAGTTGGACAAAAACAGCACAGGGGTCTGTGTGCCTGAGCTACTTTTCTGAAAAGAGCCTCTGCCAGCCCTGGTCTTTTGAGGACTGAAGGATTTTAATATGTCTGAGCCAGACCCCAGAGCCAGATCACTTTGCTGTTGGTCTGCACTTCCTCCTCTTAAAATCAGCTGGGATTGGCATTCAGAAGCTGTGGTTACCATCCTTGCAACCAGCCTAGTGAGATAGTTTCAACAAGAGAGACCACCAGTTCTGCAAGTGTGTTACCCTGGCTTTAAATTTAGCTGTCAGGGCCTCAGAGTTCATCCAACTCGGCCTCTTTGGCTGAGCATGTTGGTTGTGCAATCTATTCTTTATGCATGTGGAGTCTGTTTGCATGTAGACCACAATATTGACTGAGCATGGAAGACAGTAGATTTTTAAGCTGTGAGAGTAATATTTACTTTTCTTCCTTTTTTTTTTTTTTTTAAGAGCAGAGTCCATTTTTCAAATAAGACTTTGCCTAAATCGTAAGACACACAATTGATAAAAGCCAAGCTGCTCTGGTTAGACTGAAGGCTAGATGGAAGGCCCTGTGGCCCTCTCCTCCACCTCCACCTTGCCTCATGGTGGTCCACGAGGGGCTTCTCAGGACTCTGGTCTCAACTGAGCACAGTGTGAAAACTGTATCATGTTCTAGCTGTATATGGATTATTGTAGAAAATGTGTTTCTCAACAGATCAGGATATCATTGTCATGCAAACTGTTTCTGACCATATTTGAATTAATGATTCAAGATGTAGTGGACACAATAATCATGTTACAATGAAAACATTCTAAATTTGAAGGGTTTGTAGAGCTTCCCCTGAAAACAGTGTTTTTAATATCTGGCAAAGCATGTAGAAATTTTACAGCATAATTAAATTTGTAGTTGTATACTTTGATTTCTCTTATCCCTCCAGTATCTGTTCAAACCAGTAACTCAGTTTTTAAATTTTAGTTAAGGCCTCCCTCCTTGGGGGCCATAACTCCTATATAAAACTAAAAGGCATGCATCCAAATAGGCCCAATCCAAGAGAATACTCACAGTCATTCTTTGTCCTGCTTGGGCTGTTTTTCTTCCAGAGCCTCTGGGTCCTAGAGCGCGCTGGCTTTGCCCTCCAGCCACACGCCACACAACAGGGAAGAGAACAGGGGACATTTGAAAAAGTCCCCAAATACTTTTTTCTCTTTTGATAGTGATTGTTAGAGGACAACATTTGGGGTTTTAGCATCTATCTATAAAATACAGTCATCGTGACCATTAAAAAGTAGTTGGGTTCAAAAATCCACATTCATGTCATAAGCTCTTCAGAATAATGAAAAAAATCCCCAATTCCCTCAAGTTGTCCTCTGGCTTGCACACGCATTCTGCATGGCATGCTTGTGACTCCCTCCCTTCACAAAATAAAATTGAAAACACAAAAATAAATAAATAATAAATAAATAAGTAAAATTCAAAAAAAAAAAAAATCTTTACGCTGGGAGTTGTTTCAAGCCCTAGTTACTTATACTTGTTACTAACTATAAGGCAGAAGGTGACATTTATTACTGGGAAAGGCCAAGTTGTCTAGGAATAAGGAAGTTCAGAGAGTTAAGACACAATGGGACCGTTGGAGTCCTGTCAGCTAGCCCGCTGTCTTGACCCACTTTGCGGAGGAGGGCTGCGGCATAGCTGTGGCTGCTGGGGACGGTAGCACCCCTCTTCTCTCTTTGTCACAGCCTGAGAGAATTTACAGTTGTCTCATTCTTCAGACGACAAATTTGCCCTGGTTTGTCTTCCTTAACCTCATTCTTTTGAAGGACAGTTGCTATATTTGGACTCAACATTTCACCTATGAAAGCACTTAAAACATACTCTCCATTTAAAACAAAATCAGATAATTTTTCAAATAAACTTAAGTTGAAGACCCACTTATTTGTATATGCTCAGAAAATATTGTGACAATAATTATAAGGTTTTAAAGTTTCCTTAGCAGTTGTCTCTGTGGAGTGTCTCACCTTACCGTACTGTCAGTTTAATTTTATTTTAACATTTCTAAGACACATAATTTAATTTGCTACATATTTATGAATTCCTTTGAAATTAATAGTACACAGGGCTCTGGTCTTAGCTTCATAGAATTAAATCATTGGTTGAAATATGTGTGTCTTCATAGTGAATACAATTGATTTGAATGTTTTAACTATTGCCTGAACAGAAAAAAAATACAATTATATCTCTAGCACCAGACAGATTACTTACTCATAGCATTTATGTTTATGAAATCAAGTCCTTCATCTTAAGCATTACAGAAAACAGTGTGAGATGTGGTATCTGTCTATACTGAGCACTAACAGAAATAGACTTCCTTGGTGGCAAAAGTTTTTCTCTTTTTTTTTTATGTGAAGGTTGAGAAATACATTTTTTCAAAACTGAAGACTTACTCAATATTTTTTTATCTGTCAAAGTTTTTCAAAGCAGATTGCAGGTCAGAGGATCATTTCAGAGCTGGACAGTAAAACAGAATGCTGTGGCTCTGCTCTGGTCATACAACAGTGTTTCATTTTCCATGCATCTTGTAATTTGTGATTAATGTAAATCCTCCACTAGATGGAAGCTTCATGAAAAGAGGGATCATAATTATCATATTCATCACTGTGTCTCCAGTGCTTGACGGTCTGACCTGTGTTAATCAGTAAATATTTGATGAATAAGTGAATTATTCAATTAAATAAATTATTCAGAAGCCGGTGCTTAGTAAGTGCTTTCCTAATGAAAGCCTTGCCCCTGGTGCTAATATAGTGCATGCTGTCCAAGCATTGAAGTCCTGGGTATCAAATGTGATGTCACAAAGGATTCATTTAGGGATATGTTAGAAAAGGAGCTGTTAATTTTTATATAATGAGTTTTTTAAAAGTATAGGCCCATCCATTTTTTTAAAAATGGTCTTCCAGGTTATGTAAATGTGAAGAGAAGATACCTAGAAAAATTCAATGACAGATTTCTGAGCTCTGATAAATGGCCAACTCTGTTCTAGGGTCTGAGGCAAAGCAGCAGGAAAGGATTGAAAAGCCTCTGCTTTCCTTTTAGTGACGGGAGATGGACAGTACAGTAACAAACAAAAGGTGTAATTCTAGGTAGAGGTTAGTTAGTACCCTGGGCACTGAGATAAGATGTTAAGATAGGACAGTGAAGTCATGACCTTTTATTTTTCACATTATATCTTTTCTCTTCCCCCCATCCAAAAAAATTGACATTTGGGGGATGATTATAGATTGCCTTGATGGTATAATCTAGATCAATCATCGTGTTCCATGTGATTGAGCCCAACAGCGTTGTGTACCCTTTGCAGCATGTGGCGAGAAATTGCTTAGCGGATTCCTAGAGAAACACTGAACTTAATAGAAAACAGGACTTTTCTTGAACATTTAGGGCTGCCAACTTCACAGAAACTTCTTTATTAAACTTCACAGAAAGTTCTTTATTACAATGGAATGCTTTCTTCAGATAAAACTACCACATCTATTCTTAGTAGCTGCAAATATCACTTTCATTTGTACTAAAAACTAGATGAACTTTTGCTTGTACTAGCAACTTTGTGGTTTAGAATTCCAGTAGTTTTACTCTTTGTGTAAGAACATTTGCAGCTTGTCAGTTCATCTGCTGGTAAAACTTGCCACTTTCTGAGCATTTACTCAGTTCTGTGTCTACTGTTTACCCTGATATTTTTTTCTCAGTGTCAGGGATCAAACCCAGAGAATCACACATGCCAGGCAGGCACTATACCTCAACTTCCCACTGCCCTGACTGTTGAGTTTGGGAACGCTTAAAGTAGGTATACAAGATGAGCAGGAAACTGTTTGGGCTTCCACTTCTGTTTATCTCATCATTTTTGCATTTTCTAATGCATATAACTTTTAATATTAATAAGTGTTATTTGGGGCTGTGTCCTATAGGTCAAAAAAAATCCTAAAGAATTTTTCTTAATATACAACCAAAAAAATTTGGGAATGATCAATTTAATTTCATCCCCAGAAGAACCCTATTAAAACAGTAACTTTAAGGTTCCTATTGTGGAAGTAGATTCTCAAGTAACTTAAGTTACTTGTTACAGGACATATTCCATGTTAGCTGGACAAGCAAGAATTGAAATCTAAGTTTTGCTCTTATTTCCAATCTCATGTCAAGAGTCTATATGTTAGGTTGCCAACTTGGCCTATAAGAAAGCAAGAATATGTGCAAAATATTGGAAACTTAAAAAACCAAATATAATCAAATGTGTAGTCACATAATCATGGTGTTTGGGTTAGGGGTGGATATCAAATTATTTGGGACCCCTCCACTTAGTAAGGCAGCCTCTACTCTCTGTGATGTACTCTAAAAGTAAATGCACATATGACTTCCATGACTTCCCTTCAGCGTTTGATCTTAGAGGACTGGAGATTTCCTATTATTTCTAATCACATCACGTGCACCTCCTTTCTGACATGATAGGTCCTGTCTTCTAAGCACTCTCTGGTAGACTTTCCACGCTGGGTAGTGCTGTCTTCTGACTCAGATAAGATGAATGTGTTGTTTTTGCAAGTTCCACCCAGTCGCTTCTCAAAGCCTGATTCTTTTCATCTGGGTGTGCAAAGTTATGGCCTTATTTGCTAAGTCCTTGGCTCTATGAGTTCAAATGTGATTACTGTGGTTCAAAAAGCACCAAGTTCAAAACCTTTTTCTTGGAACTGGAAGAATTAACCAGTTGCATGATATCTCCAGAAGAAGCCACTAAGCCATTCCAGTGGTTTGCTGTCCTTGGTTTTTGTACTGGAGCCCAGCTTGAACTGAAGAGAAAAGAGGTAGGAGTTCTTTTGTGCATGATGCTGCATCGTGGTGCTCTAGAAGACACTGAGAGGAAAAGGCCTGGAAGTCAGTACTGCAGAATGCTTGGGAGTGGAGAGCCTGGCTGTCTTGAGACCCAGCTTGTAGTACGCACCCAGCTTCCAGGATCACTGACATGCGAAGCTGAAGAACCGTTGCCTCCTAACTCTCTCCCAGTCACCAACCTTCCTAACCCATCCCAGGCTGGCTGTTGGTGAACTTCCTACAGTGCAAGCCTGATCCTGTGTTTCCCTTTCTGGAAATTCTTCACTAGATTCCCCTTTGGCTTTAAAATCGGCATTATTCACAGACCCTTCCGCTCCCCTCCTGCTGGCTTCCAGCCTCCTCGCCACTGTGCCCCACTGCATTTATTGTTCTCTACAGACTAAATGGCAGCTTCTCAAGCCTGGTGCACTTTCTCATGCCCCTGCCTTTGCGTGTGTAATCTGTCCATGGTCATCATCTCCTACCTCTTTTCACCTCTCCCAACTGATTGCCTAAATCTTAGTTCACTGTTTAGGATTTAAGGTCATTTTAACTCATGCCAGAGAGACTTTGTTATGTTTTATTTTGTTTTTGAGCTATCTACACTAAGAAGATGCTTCTTAAATATTTATGCTTTGTACTCACTTAGAAGTACATAGTGTATGGCATACAGTACTAAAAACAGCATTTTGTGTGTATGGATGTATGTGTTCATATGGAGGCCAGAGTCAATATCACAGATCTTTCCTCACTGGCCTGGGACTTGTTGATTAGACTTGCTGGCTGGCCAGTGAGCCCTAGGGATCTGCCTGTCTCTGCCTCCCCAGCACTGGCATCACAAACACATGCCAATGTGCCCAACTTTTTTTACATGGGTTCTGGGGATCCAACTGAGGTCCTCATACTTTGCTGGGCAGGCACTACCAACTGAGCTAGTTCCTCATCACCCACAGATGGCATTTTTATACTGTGGAGCTCTGCTTCTCTCATGGTATGTAGTGTAGTTAAGAAGTTTAGGATTGCAGGGAAGGGAAAGAGACATGAAAACAGAGGGTCTAAAGCCCAAGCCAAGGAAAAAGGTCAGCCTTAGACAAGGGAATATCTTGAGTATTTGGTCAGAAAGGAATCAGATGCAGAGATGGGGCAATCTTAAGAATTCCACCTCACAGGTTGGTTGATGCCTGCCCAATGGCCAAGCCCAGACTCTGCCTGTTTTTGTAAATAAAGTTTTATTGGAGCACAGCTATGTCCACTTGTCTACATACTGTCATTGGCTATTTTTATGTTACAGTGATAGAACTGAGGAGTTGGAACAGGGAATTGGGACCCTCCAAGTCTGAAGAACTTAGCATTTTTTAGTGAGAAGCAGGTTGCCAGTCCTGCTCCAAATCAGCAGTTCTCAAAGTTAGGTCCTCAAGACAGCAGCACTGTGGCAGCCATGCTCCCAGGCTCCCATGGACCCTCATCAGTGAGAAGCTCCAGATGTGGAGCCCAGTGGTTTGTCACTGAGCCCCCAGGGGATTCTAATGCCTGCTGAGGTGAGTTGCCCTAGCTGATTACTTGGCCTTAAAGAGAGCAGGGCCACCCAAAGTTTAAGAGAAATGAAAGTTTCCATTGATACTTTTTTTTTTTTTCTTTTTGAGACAGGGTCTCACCGATAAACTGACTGTATAGCTCAGCCTCATCCCACAGTCATAGTCATGACAGTCTTCCTGCCTCAGTCTCCCGAGAGCTGAGATTACCTGCCACCCTGCCTGGCTTGCTTTGTAAATGACCAATTCCATGATATGATAGAAGGCCCTCACAGTTGTAGCCCCAGCATCTTGGTCTAAGCTTCTTGCTCTGTGTGTTTATGAATGAATGAACGATCACAAGTAGGCATGAATGTGCCTGCATAAAGGAGCTAGTCCCCAAAGGGAAAAGTGTGGAAAGAGGAAACAGGAACCCTAGCCAGAAGGGCTCTGAACTGAAGCTGAAATCCATTCCTAGGAACAAAGTGCTAAGGGCTCAGTGACAGAGACTAATGTTTAAAAACCTGATGGTTTGAATAACATCCCCTTCCCACTTGCTTCCTTCTGTATCTGTCGATTCTTATTGCTTTGTTTCTACAGCCCTAGCTCAACTGCTTCTTTTGACCTCAGATAATTTACTGGACCAGCCTGACATTTACTATTAACTCAAATAGTAAATGTCAGCTGTTCTGCAGTATGGTACCATCTCTGCTCAGGAAATACCGGTTGCTGCTTCATGTTCATCTTCATAGCCCCAGTCTTGTCACACTGAGATACAGCTTACTTTGCCTTACTAGGATATGTCCATATTTACTCCAGTGCTAAAATTTTGCATACCACTATGATATCTTTATTTGTCTTTAGAGAAATGTCTGTCAAATTCTCCATGTTGCATTCAGAAGCATAAATTGGCCTGAGTTTAATTATTAGATTTTCTTTATATTGAGGCAGAGCACAAAGATAAAAACTAAGCAGTGACCACATACTTGTTACTATGGAAATACTGCTCACCTTGAAGCTCCATTACTTAATAAAGTATGCATGTGCCAAGGGGGAAAGCACAGTTTCTGTATTCATAAAGCTTTTAATTACTTTGCATGAAACTTTTTATCTTCGTTGAGGTAGAAATCTTACATTTATATGCCTTTACAAAAAGACCACATACTTTAGAAACATCAAAAGGAAAAAAATAAGAGTATTAAGTGCTTTCCTAGGTAAATAAATACTATTTCACAATTTTTCTATGTTAACTAAATGTATATTATGTCAAAGAGTCATCAAGCTGAAACCTTAATAATTTCTGTCATGGTGACGTTTTGAAAGTAAAATTAGTGTGTAGGGTTTTTTGTTAATTCCATAAATGCCATGGGAATTTTATCATGTTTCAACACATTTTGGATATGTAATTCCCACCGTGGCCATTAGTGGCCATCTGTGTAAGGCAATACATATTTGGGATGAAATTGATTACCGCCTGAACACTTTGGTGCTATGATCAGGAAAAGCACGCAAAGTTCACATCTTTTTTTCTAATGATGGCTGTGTAGCTGAAGATATTAATTTCCAAAAGCAGAACAGCCCATCACTCAAGATCCTAATCTCACAATAAATGACACCAGGGCAAAAGGCCTGGAGTCTGCATAGCCTTCCACTGCCGTTAGTAAGCCCTGCTCTCAGGCAGCTCTCAGGAAAGGAACAGACTTCAGGCACAGTGTTTCCTTTATTCATACTCAGATTAGGTCCAGTGCAATTTTGCTGAATATTCAGAAAGGTTTTATGATACTTTTAGAAATCTCTGTTATCCTAGCCACCGACACACTCCAGGCTAACCTGCTCAGACTTTTTTCAGCATACCCGACAGGTCCTCTGTCTGTGGTTCTTTATATTTCCTTTGCTTGGTTTGAAAATGTTTCCCTTTACCTGTATAAAACCAGATGCTTTCTTCTCTCCAGTATGATTTCAGCATGATCTCTCCAGTGAAGTCATTTTATTTTTATAGGTTTGTGTGTGGTAATGTATATCTAGATACTTTCTGAGCCTATTTCTCTCCTTAAAGTTGAGCTGGGAAATACACAAATACATGCTTCGATATTTCTGGTGACTGTGTTCATACCTTGGCTCATACTAATTATCTAGTTGCCTCAGTGTTTTGTGCAGCACATTCCAATTTTTTTCTGATTTAGAAACTTTTGAGAGTTTGTTACTGAACTATATCCATGAACATTAAAAGGCCTCATCGGCCCTCTTGTCAAGTCTTTAAATTTGAACACAGCTACATTCTGATCCTCACAGGGTTATAAGCCAGAGTGATGTAACTGCAAATATCCTAAAAGTAGCAGAAGAAGCCACTGGAGTCATTGTCTCATGTTGAAATATAGCAACTGGTGTGGCTGAGTTTTACATTGAACTTCTTGATGATAATTATTCATCGGGTTATGATAGATTTCAAATCTGCTTCCTATTAAATAGAATAATACTGTCTTCTTAAAGAAGAAATTTGCCTTCCTGTTTTCTGTATTCCATACTAAGAAGTCATGCATCAAGTCTGCTTAATAGCTGTCCAGATAACTTGGAACATATTGAAAACAAAGTGGCCTAAATGGTAGCAATATTTTAGAACATGTGGATTTGGAATTTGGTCCTGTTTGTCACTTGGTGAACACCATGTGACATGCTCAGTACTCTGGAGATGCAAAGATAAACAGCATGAGGCCCTCCTTTTCAGCAAACCTGCCAGAGCCCCATGTTTAAGCACCTAATCTTAACACAGGTTAAGTATCCCTTATCTGAAATGCTTGGACCAGAAGCGTTTCAAAGTTGGGTTTTTTTTCCAAATTCAAGAATATTTTGGGAATATATTGGGAAATACTTTGGGAATGAGACCAAAATCTCAACATGAAATTCATTTTTTTCATATAGTCCTCACTCTCATAATCTGAGGGTAATTTGATGTAACTATCTATAGCTTGTTGCACCTATATTTTGACTGCCACCTGTCATATGAGGTCATGTGTAGAATTTTCTACTTCTAACATGTTGTTGCTCAAAAAGTTTCAGATTTTCGAGCATTTGATTTGAAATTTTTCGATTAAAGCTGCTTGGCTTGTAAGTTAAAATATGTAAAAGTTAGTAGAGCTGTGAACAGAGCTGAGGGGAATGCTTGTCTTAAGTAGTACAAGAAAGCTAAAAAGAACCAGTAACTTTCGAGTTTGGCTCCATGGTATGGGCCAGGTTTCACTCGGCAAGGGACTGAGGGAAGGGGTGTGGCTGTATGTACAGACATACGTATACACACAAGTATACATGAACATCTTGCATATACGTGCCTTCTTCATGTCCTTTGTGGCAGAAACTGTTGGCTGGCTAATTCAACACTCATTCTCACCCACCCTTCTTCCTTGACAGATCCATTATGGAGGCTAAGAAAGAAAAATACTTGTAGTGAGGACAGCCCTACAACCATCTGGCCAGCTGGTCCTGTTTGGAAATATGCGGAGGGCTTTTGGAAAGATTCTGCTTTCCAAATAAGAGACAATACACTTGGTATTAACTCCCTTGTCTTCAGCGTGGCTGTTTCACTTGTGCTGGGCATAGCAACTCTAAAACATGAAGAGAGACCAGGGGAACAAGTAGAAATGTGGTTGACCTTCCAGGCACTGACAAATTCAAGCTTACTTATGTGAGAAAAACCAAACCTTCACCTAAGCCATTGTTAGAGTTTTCTGTTGCAGTCAAAAGCATCTTTACCCAAAACAGGCATAAACTGCATCATACATATACATCCACAGATGCCATTTTTTCAACAGCATGGCTCACTTCATGTCCTATTGTTTAGTCTTGGTAATTCTTGAGATACTGCAAACCTTTCATCATTATTATATATTTTATGGCCATCTGTGCTCAGTGACCTTTGCTGTTGTAATTGTTTTGACTTGGCACATGTTTAACAAACGTGTGTGTTCTCATCTCTCCATCAACCAGCCATTCCCCTATCTTGCTCCCTCTGCATAGAACTTGTTCTCTGAGATACAACAACATTAAAAGTAGATCCACCCTTCTGTGGGCAAAAGGAAGAGTTGCATGTCTCTCATTTTAAATCAAAAGTTAGAAATTCCAAAGCTAAGTAAAGAAGACATGTCTAAAGCCAAAAAATGCTCAAAGGTAGTCCTCTTACATCAAATATCCAAGTTGTGACAGTAAAGGAAACTTTCTTAAAGGGAATCAAAGTCCTGTTCCAATGAACACATAAGTGATAAGAAATCAAACAACCCTATTGCTGATGTGGGGAAAGTTGTAGTGGTTTGAGTAGATCAAACCAACTGAAACATTTCAGTAAACCAAAGCCTAATTTAAAGCAATCTCTTAACCTACTTCAATTCTGTGAAGACTGAGAGACCTGAGGAAGCCACAGAAGAAGGGTTAACAGCCAACAAGATTGGTTTGAGTGCTTTAAGTGAAGAGTCTATTTCTGTACATGAAAGTTCAAGGTGAGCCAGCTGCTCTTGGCACAGAGGCTACAGCAAGATATCCAGAAAGCCTAGCTAAGAGAGTCGATGAAGGTGGCTACATTAACCAACAGATGTTCAGTGTAGACCAAACAGGCTTCTTATTGGGAAAAGAAGCCATCCAGAACATTCATAGCTAGAAAGGAGAAGTCAGTGCCTGGCTTCTAAGCTGCTGATTCTCTTATTAGAGACAAATACAGCTGGTGTTTAAGTGAACTAGTGCTCATTTGCCATTCTGAAAGTCCTTGAGCCTTTAAGGATTATACTATAATGAATCTGCTTGTGTTCTGTAAATAGAACCACAAAGCCTGGATAACATATCTGTTTATAACATGATGTGCTGAACATTTGATGTCCATTACAGAGACCTACAGCTCAGAAGAAAAAAATCGCTTTTAAAATATTATTGCTCATTGACAATGCACCTGGTCACCCAGTGGTTTTAACAGACATATAAACACAAGATTAACATTTCCACGCCTGCCAACACAACATCCATTGTACAGCCATAGATCAAGGAGCAATTTAAACTTCTAAATCTTATTATTTAAGAAATACTTTTCATAAAGGTTATAGCTGCCATCGATAGTGATCCACTGGTGGATCTGGGTAAACTGAAAGCCTCTTGGAAATGATTCAACATCCTAGATGCCATTAAGATGCCATTGTGGTTCATAAGAGGAAGGGAAAATATCAGCACATCAACTGCAGCGTGGAAAAGGTACCCCCAGTTCTCAGAGATTCAAGACTTCCATGAAGGGAGTATCTACAGATGTGACAGGCATAGCAAGCAAACTGAAGCTGTGACTGAATTGCTGCGGCTGCATGGGAAAACATCAATGGACGAGCAAAAGACGGCTTTCTTGGGGATGGGGTCTATTACAGATGAAGACACTGTGAACACTGTTGAAATAACAACAGATTTAGAACATTACAGAAACTTAGTTGGTAAGGCAGTGGCAATGTTTGAGGTCACTGAGTTCAGTTTTGAAAGAAGTTCTGCTGTTAATGAAATACTGTCAAACAGTAATGCATGCTACAGAGAAAACACTTCATGAAAGAAGAATCAGTCCATGTGACAGATTCCATTGTCTTAATTTGCACAGTCACCTCAACTTTACAAGTCAGCAGTCGTCAGCATCAACACAAGAAGCTCCACTGGCAGAAACATTATGACTTCCTGAAGGCTCAAATGACCATTAACATTTCTAGCAATAAAGTATTTTAAAATTAATATACTTGTATTGTTTTTCAGACATAATGGTATTACACACTTAGTAGACTACAAAGTAGTCTATACACATAACTTTATTCACTGTGGAAAAAATATCATGTGCTTTTCACTTTAGTGTTTTAGAACCAATCTCACAATGCCCCTCAGGTTCAGCTGTATTGATTATGTTCAGTTTTATGTGAAAGATACCGTCCTATTAAAGGGGCCTCTGATACTCTCACCTTTCACCGTGCACATCTGGAGTCATGTGGAAACACTCAAGCTGTTTTTTCTTACAGACTAAAGCTACCACGCTTTATTGTTTTCCTCCTTTTCACTTCTAATTCTATTGTGTAAATGAGTTTCCTGACACTGCATCAAAGTATAATTCAGTAGTATTAGAATATATATCCTTAATCTTTTTTTTAAACAAAATGGCTTCTTCACTATTTCTCTTAGTAGCTACCTACTCCTTTTAAACTGACTTTTTAATGCCCCTCACCTTTCAAGTTTCGTTGTTGTTGCTGTTGTTTTGGGTTTAGGGGCTTTGCTTTTGTTTTTTAAGAATCAGATCCTTGCTTTAGGGAGAGTTAGGGTTGGACAGCTTCAAAGGGCCTCACTCCCGTGCCAAAATTACTGGACTGAAGTCAGTGATTCTTAAGAAAGAAAACTCGGTGGGGTAGTTGGAATTTATGCCCAAGTCCATGAATTATCATTGTCTCTGATTTTAAAATACATGTTTCAGTGTTTGTTCTAACACAATCTAAAGTAGCTTTCCCCTTCAAATTTTCTCTATTTTTTTTTCCAGAACCTTCAGCTACTTGGAGCTACAGCCATTGAGGATAAATTACAAGATCAAGTGCCTGAAACCATAGAAACACTAATGAAAGCAGACATCAAAATATGGATCCTCACAGGGGACAAGCAAGAAACTGCCATTAACATTGGTAATTCACCTCTTTCAAGTTCTAAATCTTGATGCTTTTTAACAGGTCAATATGTTTAAATAAGATGAATTTAAGATAATGCTTTTTAAAACAAGGTCTGAGACACTGAAGATGATAAATAAAAGAGCTTGCAGCTGAATAATAGCCAATCTGATCAGGTAAGAGGAAGGACAGGGCTCTGAGAAAATCAAGAGCCAATCTTAGAGTTCCCGCCCCCTCCCACCCAGAGCAGGTGCAAGAGGCATCATTCCTTTCCCGCAGTAAACTTCTAGATTTTATAGGTGGTTATGACTTTATACATATCCTCTAATGTGTTTCATTCCAAGAGAGTTAATTTCGAAAAAGAATGACTTCTAAGAAAGCCTCTTCCTGTTCCAGGAAGGAAACCATCTCAGATCACCCCAAGGGTGAGCAAGGGGAGGAGAAATGGTAGACTAAGACACCTAAGTCTAGACACTAGGTAAACTTCTAGATTTTATAGGTGGTTATGACTTTATACATATCCTCTAATGTGTTTCATTCCAAGAGAGTTAATTTCGAAAAAGAATGACTTCTAAGAAAGCCTCTTCCTGTTCCAGGAAGGAAACCATCTCAGATCACCCCAAGGGTGAGCAAGGGGAGGAGAAATGGTAGACTAAGACACCTAAGTCTAGACACTAGAGGTGGCCCTTTGCCCCTGCCATGCAGCCAGCCGGGGTCACCCTGCACTCTGCACGTTTCCCCTTTGGCCTTCACACCTGCTGATGTAAACCTTGACACTTTGCTTGCTGCGCCTGTGCCCCAGTGTGAATTCTTCAGGAGCACAAGAACCAAGACTGCTGCTGGAGTTAGGATTGGAGGGAATGCAGGAGGCACCGCTCCTCATCCATAACAAGATAGTAAGAATTGAAAATTTTGATATTTCAATACTCTAGTAGCCCAGTGCCCCCATTAAAGTTTCAGTGGTATTAGATACGGCCAAACTAGGTCTTACGATCACACATGCGTACTCTGATCTTTGTATCCTTGCTTTTTTTTTTTTTTTT